>NC_091195.1:31953839-32078839 GCF_040958095.1 Procambarus clarkii
CCTTGCATAGTAGGCTGAGAAGTGCGTTCTGGCTACTAGGTACGACATATATATATATATATATATATATATATATATATATATATATATATATATATATATATATATATATATATATATATATATATATATATATATATATATATATATATATATATATATATGTCGTACCTAGTAGCCAGAACGAACTTCTCAGCCTACCATGCAAGGCCCGATTTGCCTAATAAGCCAAGTTGTCCTGAATTAATATATTTTCTCTAATTTTTTTCTTATGAAATGATTACGCTACCCATTTCATTATGTATGAGGTCAATTTTTTTTTATTGGAGTTAAAATTAACGTAGATATATGACCGAACCTAACCAACCCTACCTAACCTAACCTAACCTATCTTTATAGGTTAGGTTAGGTTAGGTAGCCGAAAAAGTTAGGTTAGGTTAGGTTAGGTAGGTTAGGTAGTCGAAAAACAATTAATTCATGAAAACTTGGCTTATTAGGCAAATCGGGCCTTGCATAGTAGGCAGAGAAGTGCGTTCTGGCTACTAGGTACGACATATATATATATATATATATATATATATATATATATATATATATATATATATATATATATATACATATATATATATATATATATATATATATATATATATATATATATATATATATATATATATATACATATATACATATATATATATATATATATATATATATATATATATATATATATATATATATATATATACATATATACATATATATATATATATATATATATATATATATATATATATATATATATATATATATTTATATATATATATAACATATATATATATATATATATATATATATATATATATATATATATATATATATATATATATATATATATATATATATATATATATATATATTAGTATATTTTGGTAGCAGTCTTTCCTGTATACATATATTATTAAATATGACCGAAAAAGTAAGATTAATAATTCTAACACGAATTTTCTCAATCTTTCGTACATTTCGTTTCACTGTTGGAGGTAAATCAAAAATCAATTCTCCAAAATTCATTTCTATTTCTAGTCTGACGCGGCACGAGCGCGTTTCGTAAAACTTATTACATTTTCAAAGACTTTAGTTCACAAATACACAACTGAACAGAACTTACGCATCTCCGATTTTATATCTACATTTGAGTGAGGTGGAAGGGGTGATGTGGCATTAACACAAGACAGAACAAGATGTGGTATTAATAGGGTATTAATTTCATCAACACAAGACAGAACAAGAGTATTAATAGGGTATTAATTTCATCAACACAAGACAGAACACGAAACAATGGATATTGAATAGAAGTGTTTGTAGAAAGCCTATTGGTCCATATTTCTTGATGCTTCTATATTGGAGCGGAGTCTTGAGGTGGGTAGAATATAGTTGTGCAATAATTGGCTGTTGATTGCTGGTGTTGAGTTCTTGATGTGTAGTGCCTCGCAAACGTCAAGCCGCCTGCTATCGCTGTATCTATCGATGATTTCTGTGTTGTTTACTAGGATTTCTCTGGCGATGGTTTGGTTGTGGGAAGAGATTATATGTTCCTTAATGGACCCTGTTGCTTATGCATCGTTAAACGCCTAGAAAGAGATGTTGTTGTCTTGCCTATATACTGGGTTTTTTGGAGCTTACAGTCCCCAAGAGGGCATTTGAAGGCATAGACGACGTTAGTCTCTTTTAAAGCGTTCTGTTTTGTGTCTGGAGAGTTTCTCATGAGTAGGCTGGCCGTTTTTCTGGTTTTATAGTAAATCGTCAGTTGTATCCTCTGATTTTTGTCTGTAGGGATAACGTTTCTATTAACAATATCTTTCAGGACCCTTTCCTCCGTTTTATGAGCTGTGGAAAAGAAGTTCCTGTAAAATAGTCTAATAGGGGGTATAGGTGTAAGACTCAGATGAACTAATTGACCTAAAAAGACACCTAGAGGGAGAGTCAGTACTCCGATTTACACATGAAAATAGTGAAAATAACAGTCTAGCATTCTTGGATGTACTAATAACAAAAACAGGAACCTCTTTAAGCACCAACGTATATACCAAGCCCACCAACATAGGATTATGCCTGAACGGTAGAAGTGAGTGCCCCCAAAGATACAAAGCCAGTGTTCTCAATGCTTATATTCGTCGAGCGCTTACCCACTGCTCTGAATGGAGCAACGTGAGTAGAGAGTTTGAAAGAGTAACTCAGGTATTGGTGAACAACGGATATAGCAACGCGGAAATAAACGCTGCTATAAAAAGACACTTGGACCGTTGGTATAATTCAGAACCTAGAACAGAAACCACAACACCCCCAATAAAATTATATTACAAATCAACCATGCACAGTGAACATATAAAAGAGGAAAGAATAATGAAAGAAATAATCCGTAAAGGAGTAAAAAGCACTTCTCCTAACCAAAACATAAACCTGATAATATTCTACAAAACCAAGAAGACTTCCGAACTCCTTATCAAAAACAGCCCGAAGCCGACGGAGAACCCTCTACAGCAGTCAAGCGTTGTATACATGTACACTTGCCCCCACGAAGGATGTAACCTTCAATGTAAGTACATAGGTATGACGTCGACCAAGCTGACGAGGCGTTTGACATGCCATCTTCAATCTGGTGCCCCTAGGAATCACATGAGACAAGCCCATGACATTACTCTAACAAGAGAAATGTTGAACAAGAATACTTGCATAATAGACAAAACCCAAGATTCAAGAAGATTACAAATTCTTGAGGCAATTCACATAAGAATAGAGCGACCTACCATGAACACCCAAATCACGGAACTATTTACTCTACCCACCATGAGAGTAAGGACAAGACAAGAACATATCGATGCCAACACAGAAGACAATGTCCAACATAACAGGCCAATTACACTGGATTAATCTTTGTGTTTAGATAGGAGATGCCTCGTATGGGCCAATAAGCCTTCTGCAGCCCCTATGTTTATCCCTTATGTATCCCTCCATGTTTTCACCTTCATTGTATTATCACCTGACCTAATGCGGGTATAAAATCAACTAGTATTGTAAGATCTGTTCACTTGAGAATGAACCATGGAGGTTCGAAACGTCGTGCAAATTATACAAATAAGTGTAATACACTCTATAAGTAAATCACTTCTTTTCTTCACCTTAAAAGTACGAAAATGAGTTTTGGAGAACTCCTATTTCAATTAAGCCCTGATGCTAAGAAAATAGTTAGAGGGATAGAAGCCCTAAACCAGAAAATAATAAATACAGAATATGCGGTCATATTCAATGAAACATGTTTGAAAGAAAACCTGCTGCCAGTATACACCAATATATATATATATATATATATATATATATATATATATATATATATATATATATATATATATATATATATATATATATATATATATATATATATATATATATATATATATATATATATATATATATATATATGTTGTACCTAATACTCGGGCTACTATTCAAGGCCCGATTTGCTTATTATATATATTTATATATATATATAAATATATATATATATATATATATATATATATATATATATATATATATATATATATATATATATATATATATATATAAATGTGTGAGGGTACCACCTCTGGTGCCAATGTGGGGACCCATAGCCTAGGAGAAGAAAATAAAAAGTATTCAGAGGAGACCTTGTGGTCTCTCACTGAACACTAATATTATCTTCTCCTACCACCCCCATTATTTTGTTTGTACACATATATATTTGCTTTATATGAACCTTGTTACAAAAAAGGAGTTACATATAGGTTACAAAGATGGTTATCATAGGTTGTCGAGTTCCTCCAGCTCCTCAGATGGCGGGCAGGAACCCTGGATGCAGTGCGCATTTCCCCTCTGTATCGCCACGCTGAGGCACTGGAAAAGAAAGTTGGCAGCTCTAGGGTCCCATGTTGTTTCAATGAGCCTAAAACCCAGTTCCTTAAAAAAACTTGTAGCACTTTTACCCAAGGCGCCGAGTGTCCCAGAAGCAATGGGGACAAAATTGTAGTGGTGATCCAGTTCTCTTTACTTACGGGATTTGGCTGCTTCCCTGAGGGTGGCAGCGCCACCTGGTTGTGTAACACTGAGGTTAATGTAGGTGTTAGCCAGGGTTGATATGCACGTGTAGTCCCATACCAACTTCTTGCCATTCTTCCAGGAGTTCACTGTGATACCATCCGGGCGACCAATAAGAGCATCAGAGTTATGGGGCGTTAGGTAACGGGCCTCTCTTTCAGCTGGGCATCCAGCTGTGGTGAGGCTCCTCTTGATGATGTCGTTAACTTCACTGTGCCTCGAGTGCCATCCCCCTGTGCTTTGGCAGAGTAGGCCATGGTGGCCTTACCTGTCAGCCACTACCTCGCCGCAAATACACCTATATCTGGTGTGGATTGGGGCAGCAAGGCGAAGGGCCACAGCAATTCGGAGGGCGTGTGGTGTGAGACGCGTGCCAGTTGCCGACATTGGGGTTGCTAACAGGAAATCCCCTGCATGTGGGGCTGCTACTGCTGTGAGGCGAGCAATGTCGTGTTGTGTTGTTGCAGCACCCAGGCACTCTGCAGCAACTTGGTCTACAATGGGGCCATCCCAGCTGGATTGCTTGTGGGCTTTTGGGGATAGTGGTTGAGGTGATGGGCCTGCACAAGAGGCCCACTCTGTGGCACAGCGTGTAAAATTGGGATCATGTACACCTGCCAGCTGATGTAAGTGGGCAGGTAGAATTTCCTTCACAAGGTCGTCGGATGCTGATAAGGAGGACAGAAAGGCTGGAACAGCGATTTGCGTTGCTGTTCGAACTCCGAGGCCCCCAAGTCTTACGGGAAGAAAGGCTTGTTTCCACTGTAGGTCATCAAGAGAGAGGTTAAGGGCTTTTTCTAGCATTGATTTCAGTAACCGGTCATACTCACTTAGTTTTTGGCTGTTGTAAGATGGTGAACACCTCAGAAAGTAGGTTAACCTGGGGAGGGACAGACATCTGGTGATGAGGTAGAGTGCATCATGAGCATCAATATCCTCAATCCTCCCATCCATCCTCTTAAGGTCGGCGATTTTCTTATCAAGGACCTCATCGATGGCTTTCAACCCCAGGGGAGCTCCTAGGAGTGTGCTGTCTTCAGGTTTAGTTTTATGGATATTTGGCAGAAGACCCTCTATTCTCTCTACGATGCCCTGGTTGGAACATATTATTTCACATTTAGAAGGGTACGGGGTGAGGCCTGAAACTGCACCTTGCTCCTGGATTTTTCTGATGTCCTCCAGGAGGGAGTCTTGGGAACCAGCTAGGGTACCATCATCCAAGAACCAGATGTTAAGCTCGCTGGACAGGACCTCTGTGCCTTGTTTGATGACTAAGCAGAAAAGGAGAGGAGCAAGGGGGTCACCCTGTTGGACGCCTTCTCGCGAGTCAATTTCATGTTCGCCAAAAAGTAGCTTAAGGTCCATACTGTAGCATGAATGTACAAAAGGGTAGAGGGAAGGGAAATGACTATGAACTGCACGGAGTACAGCATCCCTCCGCACCAAATTGAAGGCATTTTTGAAATCTAGCTTGATAAGGGCCTGTGATGTTGGCGATGAAGGCTCGAGCTGCATGGGCTGCCGACTCACACCCTTGTGGAATGCCGAACCCGAGCTGTTTTGGCTTCAGCATGTTGTCTGCTGCATCACTAACTGTTCTTGCAGCTGCCTTTGCGACGAGACGCCAGAGAGAATTGCCCACCGCTATTGGCCTGATCCCTCCATCCTTTTTCTTTAGAGCACAGAGAGATGCTCCAAAAAAGATAGGTCTTATGGTCGCTGGTATGTTGCCAGCTAGACATGTGTTGGTGAATCTGGTTAGTTCCACCAAGAGGTTCTTTGCAATGTCACCCAGTGCAGGGTTGAGCATTTGCTTGAGGTGGTTGGGTTTTAGTCCTGTGAACCCACCTGCTGATCCTGTTGGGAAGGACATGGCTGCTTTATGGACCACAGATTCAGCCACCCAGAGAGGTTCTGCTCCGGTAGCCCCCACTTGTACAATGTCGTCCTCACGCGGAGCCCTGGGTGGGTGTTTCTCCCTTAGGGCTTGAGCTGTTGCGGCATCTCTGTCGGCAATTGAGTCCTCAGTGGTGATGACTCTTATTGCGCCAATAGTGTTTCCTTCTTCTATTTTCTTGGTGACTGATGTTCTGATTTTTGATGTCTCGGACATGGCACTGTTGCTCTTCCTGCCGTGGGTGTTTCTCGCGCGAGTGGGAAGGCGCACCTGGTTGTCCTCCCTGGGAAAATCATTTATAGCTTTGATGACTGAGGCACCTAAGGTTTTGTCTCTCCTTGCAGGGGTGGCTAGACATATGTTGCCAAACAGTAGGAGGTTGTGCCATGCTTGGGTCGTTCCAGGAGAGTCGTTGACCTTTCTCAGGAGGGCAGATAATTTGGCTGCTGCAGGGGGGTGGGCTGCTTTAAGGATGTGTTGCAAGGTTCTGGCTGATGTTGCTTTGATAGCTTCTAATAAATTTTCTGTGAAAATGAAGGTCTGGGAGGTGTTTTGCCTTACGGGCGGTGTGGGCTGTTGTTCAGCGGTGTTCATTGGTGTTCTCCCTGGGAGGGCGCCCAGAACCCAAACACCTGGCTCTGTTGTGGTAATGAAGGCGCACATTATCGTCACTCAACCGGATATAGCATACCCGGTCACACGTCTGACATCTGTCTTGTTTACCCCTGCTTGATGGCTCATCTTGGCTTGGAGAAGCCTGGCTGTCTGTTGAGAACTGCGACATGGGCGGGCGCCGGGCGGGAGGGTGGACGGCGGCTGGAGACTGGAGGGTGGGCGGCGGTTGGAGGCTGGGGGGATAGTCAGCTGGCCGTGGCACTTACTACTCAGATGAGTGGTAATACATATACCACCTCTATACGAAGTGTGGGTATACACCCACTACACAATATGTGGGTATACATTGGGTGAGTGGGTGGCGCTGACACACAAGGGAGCCTCCCGGGCCCTATGGGCGGGCCCGGGAGGCTAACACATCGCGAACACATTGGTGTAAAAATGAAATACGTACATCGAAAATTAATATTAGGACAGTGAAAAGAATATACACTTTTCAAAGCGGGTTTCCCCAATATGCCGCCGCGGGTAACTCTTCGGCCACTTCCCACACTCTTGCGGGTGGGCTGCGACATTGATTCTATATTTATATGCATATGTCCGCGTAGGGAATTTTATTGCAATTTCAGTGATACCAAAATTAACGCCGTAGGACAAGTGTGGAGTTGACAACCCTGAAGATAGCAGAAACATTTCGTTGCTGTCTGGTGCTCACGGCTAGTGATCGACGTAGTTTTTTTTATTTGTTGCCGGTCTAACGCATCCTTATGTGACGTTTTATACTTATGTTCTTCTAGAACATTCTATTGCGAATTTATTGGTACAAAATTGAAATACGTACATCGAAAAGGAAATTCGATCAAATTCATCAGATTCATCAAACTTATACTCATTTTGGGTGAGGTGATATGGTACAAAGTTTTGGGTGAGGTGAACAAACTTATGACAAATACAAGACAGAACACGGAACAATGGGTATAAATGGGATATGAAAACTGCAGAAGGCCTATTGGACCATACTTCCTCTTGCTGCTTTCATATTGGTTCTGGGTCTTGAAGTTGGTAGAATATAGTTGTGCATTAATTGGCTGTTGATTGCTGGTGTTGACTTTTTGATGTGTAATGCCTCACTGATGTCGAGCCGCCTGCTATCACTGTACCTATCGATGATTTCTGTGTTGTTTGTTAAGATCTTTCTGGTGATGGTCTGGTTGTGAGAGGAGATTATATGTTCCTTGATGGAGCCCTGTTGTTTATACATTTTTAATCGCCTGGAAAGAGACGTTGTTTTCTTGCTATATATACACTGATTTCTTTGGCGCTTATAGTCCACTAGTGGGCATTTAAAGGCATAGACGACGTTGGTCTCCTTTAAGGCGTTCTGCTTGGTATCTGGAGTTTTTCATGAGTAGATTGGCCATTGTTTTGGTTTTATAATAAATTGTCAACTGTATTTTCTGATTTTTGTCTGTAGGGATGACGTTCCTATCAACAATATCCTTCAGGACCCTTTCCTCTGTTTTATGAGCCGTCAAAAATTAGTTCCTGTAAAATAGTCTAATAGGGGGTACAAGTGTTGTGTTGGTTGACTCTTCAGAGGGTGCATGGCGTTTCACCTTTCTATTTATGATGCCTTCAACAAAATCGTTAGAAAAGCTGTTGTTGACTAGGACCTGCCTTACCCTACAGAGTTCTTCATCGAATTGCTTCCAATCTGAGCTGTGGCTGAGAGCACGGTCGACGTAAGCGTTGACAACACTCCAGCAGTCACTCTTGGCATAAAGGCACATTCCTATGTTGGTTTCCTTAGTGTAGACTGCAGTGTGGAAGCCTCCGCTCTTTTCCGTGACTGTTACATCTAGAAAGGGCAGCTTCCCATTATTCTCCATCTCATAAGTGAAGCTCAACACAGAATTCCGCTCAAATGCCTCCTTCAGCTGCTGCAGACATCTGGCATCAGGTACCTGTATAAAAATGTCGTCAACATACCTGCAGTATATGGCGAGTTTCAAGCGAATGTCAACTAAGACCCTCTGCTCGATGGTGCCCATGTAGAAGTTCGCAAACAGGACACCTAGGGGGAGAACCCATGGCGACCCCATCTACTTGCTTATTCTTGTGCCCATCTGGCCTCAAGAAAGGTGCCTCTTTAGTGCAGGCTTGGAGTAGTTTCCTCAGCGAGTTTTCTGGCATGTCAAGAGGAGTGCAAGCTGGGTCACGATACACTCTGTCTGCTATCATCCCGATTATTTCGTCCACCGGCACGTTGGTAAATAGTGACTCTACATTCAACGAGGCTCTTATCCCCGTGGCCTGCGCTCCCCACAGTAGGTCAACAAATTCCTTGGGAGACTTCAGGCTAAAAGCACAAGGAACGTAAGGAGTCAGCAACCCGTTGAGTCGTTCAGCCAGTCTGTATGTGGGAGTGGGTATCTGGCTGATGATTGGCCGAAGTGGGTTTCCAGGCTTGTGGGTCTTGACATTTCCATAGGCATACCCAGGTTCGTATTTCCCAACAACTTTTGGCAGGTGGAGTCCGGATTTCTTGGCATTCACAGTTTCGATCAATCTGTTTACCTTCGTTTTCAGTTCGGTTGTAGTGTCCTTCGTTACCCTTTGGAATTTGAATTTGAAAATATGAACCTCATACTCTCCGACCAAACCAAATTCCCAAGCCAAGTGTTGACGTTGATGACGTCAACACTTAGGGATATGATTGATGCCATCATCACTTGGGACAGTGGTTGATGCCGTCATCACTTGGGGCAGTGGTTGATGCCGTAATCACTAGAGATAGTTGTTGATGACGTCATCATTGGGAACAGTGATTGATGCAGTCATCACTTGGGGCAGTGGTTGATGCCGTCATCACTTGGGGCAGTGGTTGATGCCGTCATCACTTGGGGCAGTGGTTGATGCCGTCATCACTTGGGGCAGTGGTTGATGCCGTCATCACTTGGGGCAGTGGTTGATGCCGTCATCACTTGGGGCAGTGGTTGATGATGTCATCACTTGGGGCAGTGGTTGATGATGTCATCACTCGGGGCAGTGGTTGATGCCGTCATCACTTTGGGTTTTGGTTGATGACGTCATCACTTGAAGCAGTGGTTGATTACGTCATCACTTGGGGCTTTGGTTGATGACGTCATCACTTGAGACAGTGGTTGATGACGTCATCACTTGGGGAAGTTGTTGATGACGTCATTTCTTGGGACTTTGGTTGATGACGTCATCACTTGATGCAGTGGTTGATGACGTCATCACTTGACGCAGTGGTTGATGACGTCATCACTTGACGCAGTGGTTGATGACGTCATCACTTGACGCAGTGGTTGATGACGTCATCACTTTGGACGGGTGTTGATGCCGTCATCACTTGAGACAGTGGTTGAAGCCGTCATCACTTGGAGCAGAGGTTAATGTAGTCATCAATTGGGGCAGTAGTTGATGCCGTCAACACTTGGGACTATAGTTGATGACGTCATCATTGGGAACAGTCGTTGATGCAGTCATCATTAGGAACTGTTATTGATGACAAACAGCTCTATTCCTACCTCGTAAAATTCGGCATACTCAGCCCCTGTCAGTTTGGTTTCCGGTCCCAAAAGAGCACCAATGATGAAATTATTATTCTCCTTGACGTAATCTACTCAGCCCTTGACAAAAAGGAGTTTCCGATTGGACTCTTCATTGACCTGAGAAAGGCCTTTGATACCGTTAATCACAACTACCTCTTACTTAAACTCCAGCATTATTGAATCCGAGGCCTTGCCCTGGATTATATCCGATCCTATCTTAGTGACAGACACCAGTGTGTAGCCATTAATGATATTACCTCTCCCACTCTACCAATAACCATTGGAGTGCCACAGGGCTGCATCTTGGGACCTCTCCTATTTTTTATATATATATTAATGATCTACCTAATGTCACTAATATTCTTAAACCTATATTGTTTGCTGATGATACTACCCTCATCTATTCCGACCCCAACCCACATACACTAAATAATGTTGTGAATAATAAATTAAAAAAATCCCCTTATGGATGTCAACTAACAAAGTAACACTAAACATAGAGAAGACCTACAACTTCTTATATGCAAGCAAATCATCAAATGCAATTCAGCTACAGATAGACAATATTAACATCAATAATAAAAATGATGGAAAGTTTCTTGGCCTATTCTCCGACAAGAGACTCAACTTCAGCACCACATTCAACACATTACTAAGAAAGTCTCTAAAGCAGTTGGTATACTCTCTAAAATCAGATATTACGTTCCTAACTCTGCTCTGTAAACACTATGCTTTGTTTCCTCACAATCCCAATGTATCTTTTTGTATGTATATCAATAAATAAATAAGTAAACTACCGCCCGCAGGATGGGTATTTGGTCCACTGGGGGCGCCTGACAGCTGAGTGGACAGCGCTTCGGATTCGTAGTCCTGAGATTCCGGGTTCGATCCCCCGGTGGAGGCGGAGATAAATAGGCAAAATTTTTCTTTCACCCTGATGCCCCTGTTACCTAGCAGTAAATAGGTACCTGGGAGTTAAACAGCTGCTATGGGCTGCTTCCTGGGGATGTGTAACAAAAAAGAGGCCTGGTCGAGGACCGGGGCCGTGGGGACGCTGAGCCTCGAAATCATCTCAAGATAACCACTACCGTCCACAGAATCGGTATGAGGTCCACCACCGCCCACAGGATTGGTATATGGTCCACTACAACCCACAGGATGAGTTTGGGTGCACTACCACGTGTAGGATGGGTATATGGTCCACTAGCCCCCACAGGATGGGTTTGGGGTTCACTAACGCCAACAGGATGGGAATATGGTCTCCTAATACCCATAGGACAGGTATAGTGTCCACTACCACCCACAGAATGAGTTTGGGGTCTACTAACGCCAACAGGATGGGTATATGGTCCACTACTATCCACAGAATGGGTATAAGGTTCACTACCGCACACAAGATGGGTATGGGGTCCGCTAACGCTAATAGGATTGGTATATGGTCCACTACTACCCACATGATGGGTATAGGGTCCACTACTGCCCACAGAATGGGTTTGGGTTCCACAACCGCCCACTGGAAGGGTATAGGATCCACTACCACCCACAGGATGGGAATGGGGTCCGGTATCATCCACAGGATATGCATGGGGTACACAACCAGGTTTTGGAAGGGTATTGGGTCCACTACTGCATACAGGGTGGGTATGGGGTCCACTACTGCATACAGGGTAGGTATGGGGTCCACTACTGCATACAGGGTGGGTATGGGGTCCACTACTGTATACATGGTGGGTATGGGGTCCACTACTCCATACAGGGTGGGTATGGGGTCCACTACTGTATACAGGGTGGGTATGGGGTCCACTACTCCATACAGGGTGGGTATGGGGTCCACTACTCCATACAGGGTGGGTATGGGGTCCACTACTCCATACAGGGTGGGTATGGGACTGTTGGATATTTCCAACATCGAATACAGCATTGTTGTATTCTCATTACTTATTACTAACCATACTAAATATTGTAGTAAGTAAAATTAACAACACGTAGAATTCTCATGTACTAATAATTCATCGGTGCATTAGGCTAGAATTCTCACGTCACCTGACGCCAGTATTGCGTCAGATTTCCTTACAGTAAACACATTATATCCAATTTGTGTGAGAATTAAATACGATTCTCCATAATTAAAGCATTCTGTATGACAACTGATTGCAGACGAATTGTTCTCTAACTAAAAGCCGAATAGAGCGTTAGAATCATAGCGTCTTCCTCGCGATAGTGTTAACGTCATCAATGAATGCCATGGGGAGACATTAATTCCTCTCCCTTATATATTTACTATTCTTAAATCGGTAAATAATAATATTTCGTTCCTCTAAATAATAAACCCGTCCAGTCTTTAGAGTTTCAAGCGCAAATGCGAGAAATATTAATGTTCGTGACAATAATTTGTGTTATGAACGTCGACTCGGCGTGGGTTGGAGGGACGCCATCCCGTACAGTCGGTACGCGGACACGTGCAGAGCCGGAAGGAGGCAGAACTGTACTTACCGTACTCATAAACGACGCTATTGCCCAGCAAATCGGGCAAGTGTTATTCATCCGCAGACAAAAGCCGCCACTGTGAGGCGTGAACGACCTTGCAGATAATATCTTCAACTAGTGCTGGTGTTAAAAGAGGGACCCTAGACTTGGTTCCTGACGACACGTGATCAGCCAGCTTGAAACGCATCAATCCATGATAGGTTCACCGGAGCCTGGGATGCGACATTACGGCAATCTTAATACTTATACAGTGCCCACAGCTAAGTACCCTTTATTTGATGCATCATTTACAGGTTTAATAATAGCGGGGTGATTGTTCGTCACGCGGCGAGATAACACCTAATAACAGGTGATTAGAATTCCATCTGTAGATATCAATAATCTTGAATATGAATTGAGTAGTTAAATCAATTGCTACTGGTAGTTATTTATCTTGCAGCTCGAGACGAATTCCTCATGCTGTCTTCTCCATGTTAACCGTGCCATTCGTCAGTGTACCAGACTTGGAGATTAAGAAGACTTCCATGGTTATCTAAAGGAATCTACGACAAGCTAAGGCTTATTTCTTTTTATTCATAACCTTGCAATTTGATGTATTCAGAATGTTGAATATTAATGTGTGATTTACTGTAACTCATTACTATGCTCATGTTCATGTTCTTCTTTGTATGAATGATATTATATTCAGTATTATTTATAGGATTAGATTATTATTAATTGAATTAGTGAACGAACCACACTGATTCCTGGACGTACTTACCTCCAGTAATAACCCCCCAATGTAGGTGTTTGAAGTTTGTTTCTTTAATAATACAGCCCATTAATTATTCTTATGATCATATTTTCTAGTTATATCCATAGTCACTGGTTTTCTCTAGAATTTTATCTAATGATCTGAAATTCTCAGTTTCCCTCTTTACTTTAAAAGCGGGTGGTCCTTAGTAATTTAATTTACTATTTTAATTATTAATTAATCAGAATCAAACCCAAATATCCCACATTATGGTCCTTATCGAACCGGATAGGCATTAAATTTATAATTTAAATATTAACCATTAATAACTAATCCTTGTGTGATAGAAGCTAGACTAACTTGTTTAATTAATTGTGTCAACTAACAGTGTAACACATCAGTTAGCCTAGATCACACTAACAGCTACCTTTACATAGCTTTAGTGGGTCATAACCAAGTACCCACAACATTTAGACCTACACTTCATACTGAAGTAGAACCCTTAGGTCACCAAGAGCAACAGCTCATAACCTTATATTAATCACTAACACCAATTAAGTGTTAACCATTTAGGCTATACCAATGTTTCAATATATGGCTGTCAGCAGACTGTCCATTATAGCCTGAATCCATGTTAAAATTACTGATTCACTCAAGTCAGTGGATCATTAACATTTAGGGATCCAGTATACTAATATAAATTACTGATCTCATACTAGTTAATCATTACTAACCCTGATAACTTTTATTCCACAATTAGGAGTACATTCAGGAGTTAGGTAATATTTACGGCAGTAGAATACTTGCCAAACACAATTAATTTCTTTGTGTTCATTTAATTTCTTATACACATAATTACACAAGTGTATATTATATAAAATACAAAAAACCCAAAAACACAGCACAATTATTTGCACATTACTGCACCATAATATAATCTTTGCCAACCTTCAGTAGGTAGCAATTTAGGCTGTGATTGTGTTGAATTTGGCACAAGCACAGACTAAATATAGTTGTAGTTTCTCAAGTAGAAATTCTCACGACTAGGCTTGAGCTAGTTAGTGACACATATATTATTATTTTGTGCTGACCCTATCAAGGGTGGGATTAACCATTTATTGTGTAATTATTTTATTGCATATTTCTATGTATGTCTTTGAGTGTTACTGTAAGTCCACTACCCATCCGAGGCTGATTTAGAAGAGCTAAGCTGAGGAACACCTGTAGTGAGACTAAGGTACCACTCAAATCTTAGTTGCTTATTATTAGGTAGGTAGCTAACCTCTAAATGAGGTAAATTACAACCAGCCTCAAGAAATATTAGGCTGTCAATAATTATACCTGCTCTGCATCAAGGAGCAGACTATAGCTATACCACTAGCTACATAAGCCCTATCAGGCTGTAAATCATTATACCTGCTCTGCATCAAGGAGCAGACACCATTGCTATACCACTAGCTACATAAGCCCTATCAGGCTCAATTTACCACAAGAATGAATCCTTTAGAAAGGAACGCAAGATTCTTGACAGCTCTTCAAGGTCCTTTAGGAAAACTGCTTATGAAATGTCATTTCTGTGTCGAAACTGACCCAGGTGACGTCTATAGACTAGCAAGTTCCATAAGGATCGCCAGCCAAAAATATGATTATATCAAGACTGTAATCGAGTCCCACAGGAATTTACTCCAAGTCGGTCATACTGTCTCAGACCACTTAAGTCTAACAGAATCTGATCTCGATAACTATGAACATTCTGTTCAAACCAGTTTAGACCGATATAAGGAGGTGCTTGCGAAGCAAGATATTCCCGAGTGGGTGGATCAGATCATTAATAGACCTGTATCCAAATTAACACTCAGCTCAGATGAAATACTTGAGCTAAATCAAGACGAGGAGAATCCTCTAATCAATGCTGATCACTATACAAGATCAACAACTGAAGATCAACCTTCATTTTCTAACCTCTCATCTAATACAGCTTCATGTGATGATTTGTTTACAGAGTCTGATCAAATTTCAGACCACCCTTCTCAATGTTCCCTGGATTCTATAAGTTCAATACATAATGCTACTGAATTAACTAGCTTATCACCAGAACCCAGAGAAACAAGTGAAGCTGCAGATGAAACAAGTGAAGCTGCAATGATCAGTGAATCTGAACCAGAAAATGATAAAGCTAATGCTGCAGCAGCAGCCGAAGCTGTAATCAAAGCTGAGGCCAAGCAAGAAGCCTTAAGCAACACAAGTAATGGTCACAATTGCTCACAACAGCCTTCTAAAGTAAGTGCTAACAATGAGAAGACTATTATAAACCTTGTACACCAATTATTAAATTTATCTTCACCAGAGCAATCAGTTGACTCTTTACAAGACTTTAGTTTTCAGCTTGAGTCACTGATAAATTCTTTCAGTAAAGAGGTGGATCACCCAACTACTGAGTGGATGACTAAAATTATCATCCAAAGAAAATTGTCTGGTGACACACTTAATAAGTTATATGTATGCCAGAATGGTAATACCCTGTCAATGCAGGATATATTTACAGGTTTGCGTAATATGAGCAATCATACAGCAGACCAAGCAATTAATGCTAAATCTGAATGCACCAAAACTGTACCTACATCAGTTTCCTTGCCTGAAACTCCTAAAGTGACACTGTCACTAGGTAACCAAGGTGCTAATACTCAATGTAACAACAATCAGTCAAATACTGATTCATCAGTGAGGCCTAAGAGTCCCACAGGTGCTCCTAAGAGACCTAATAGTCCAAAGAGCACTGCTAATAATCCATGTAACCAGAATCAGTCAAACACTGATTCATCAGTGAGGCCTAAGAGTCCCACAGGTGCTCCTAAGAGACCTAATAGTCCAAAGAGCACCCCCAAGAGCCTATTAATGGTTCCCCAGAGTACACCAAGTACTCACAAGAGAATAAATAACAAGCAAATGCAAGCAGCAAAACCATCACCACCTGCAAATACCGTTTTACCTAAACCGGTAACCCCTAAACGATCTGTAGGATGGGGAATGTGTTTGTTTTGCAATCAAAAACATTCTCTGTACAAATGTACTAATTATCCTAATAGAGACACAAGAGTCAGACGACTCAGTTACACAAATGTACTAGGTGTCTCAAACCACATAATGTTAACAGCTGTGACACCCCACTGAACACCTGCAACAGGTGTAGAAGGGGCAAGCATCATGCTGCACTGTGCAAATTAGTTAAGACTAATTATGTCAATCCTAGAATAGGACGTAGAGAATCTACACAAGTACAGTGCTGCAAGGTGCGAGATGGGTACAGCGTAACTTCCCAAGCATCTCAAGTGGATGCTGCAATGCCTACTGCCCAACTTCAAGTGAAGAACAGAGGAACCAAGATCACCATACGTGGACTATTTGATCAAGGTTCCCAGAGAACTTTTATTACTCAAAGGGCAGCAGAGGCACTTAATTTACAACCAATGGGACAGGTAAAATTAAACTTGTCAGGGTTCATGATAAATCGAGGAACCCATGAATACTCAGTAGTTCAACCACTTGTACGACTAGGTAGTCATGCCAAGGCTGTCCAAGCCATTGTTGTAGATAAAATACCTTTAGACTTAAACATTAAGGGTCTGGGGTACACAGCCCACTTCCTGCAGGAACGTGAAATTAATTTGGCTGACAACAAGTTAATGTCTGACCGCCTTAACAATATAGATGTACTAGTAGGAGCCGACTACTATTACCAGTTCATAACTGGACATGTTAAACGATTGGGAATGAATATGCTCCAATCTGCAGGAGGCTACTTACTTACTGGTAAAGTTCTGAATGTGAACAAGCCTAAACCTGCCAACAATAATAAATTAGTCAGCAGTAAGTCAATTCTCCAACAGCAAGCTAAAAGGAGAAACACAGCTGAATAATAAACTCAGATTGAATGTAGTGCAATTGATACTCGCCGAGATGTTTCATAGCTCTCAGTGATAACCAATGGTCCGTACTCAAACAAGTACAAGTCACAGCGACCAAGCCATTGAATTCACTGCAGACCTAGAATTATTCTCGACAAGTAGTGATTGACCACACTCAGTCTTCCTAGTTAAATTGTAATGTTGGGCTAGAGAATCTAGTACTCCCTAGGAAATTAATAATGTTAGGCTAGAGAATCTAGCACTTAATGCCACTGGCATTTCCTGAATTTAATTACAAATTCACTAGGACCACTGGTCCACTATACTTGCGCTTAAAGGTTTGCCAAGAAAACCTTCTTAATACCATGTTTTCTGCACTAAGAGTTAGTGATAAATACTTGCATTAATTGTTTGAGTTGTTTTCTTTCGTTTCTGCTTATTTAGTGTAGGAGCGCAGCACGAACAAACTTGCAAACTTACTAATACGTAAGTGAATTTACAGAGAACTAATATGTTTAATGCATTATCGTTAAACATTAGCATTGTTAATTAACATGCTTCATGAGCTTAACATAGCTCACCTCAGAATTAACGTAATAATATGAGTGCTCGTTCACCATGCGCACGAGCTTAATATTGCTCGCCATGATAACTGAATGACAAAACTCCACCTCGTTAATTCGAGTTCACTGAACTCACCCTGTTAACTGTTAACGAGCTCCATGTAGCTCACCCTGTCAGCACTGCTGACGAGCTCAATGCAGCTCACCCTGTCAACACTGTTGACGAGTTCACTGAACTCACCCTGTTAACTGTTAACGAGCTCCATGTAGCTCACCCTGTCAACACTGTTGACGAGTTCACTGCAACTCACCCTGTTAGCACTAGCTAACGAGCTCAATGTAGCTCACCCTGTCAACACTATTGACGAGTTCACTGCAACTCACCCTGTTAGCACTGCTAACGAGCTCCATGTAGCTCACCCTGTCAACACTGCTGACGAGTTCACTGCAACTCACCCTGTTAGCACTAGCTAACGAGCTCACTGTAGTTCACCCCGTCAACACTTTTGACGAGTTCACTGCAACTCACCCTGTTAGCACTGCTAACGAGCTCACTGTGGCTCACCCTGTCAACACTGTTGACGAGTTCCCTGTAATTCACCCTGTCAGCACTGCTGACGAGCTCAATGTAGCTCACCATGTTCACGAGTTCAATATAGCTCGACTTGTTAATGAGCTCAATACTGCTCACAATGTTAATTCGAGTACATTTTTGCTCACAATTAGCTTAGTCCCTTACTTAGGTAGGTTAGAAATTCAAACCATTTATTTAGGTAGGTTTAGGGACTTTAGTAGTGTCAACTGAGTACTAGCCTAATCTGTACTCACCATTAATTACAGTTGACTATACTTATAGAGACTGATTTAATAAACTCCAATTCATGTAAAGGTGATTTCGTACTAACCAGTTTACAGTGTCAAGCCTATGAGCTGCCATTTAATTAGCTCATAAGTCAGAATGACTAGGCTACTAATCTCACTGTCGACTCAGAATTTTCCTTGATTTTAATGAATAAACTTTTCAGTTCTCTACTTTTCTATTATTTTAGCTAGTTAGCAAATTAGTTGTACCATCAGTCAGCATGACTACTGCACGGCAGTGCACATTAAATTCAATCTCCTCATTTGAATTTGAGGTGATCGTGATGCTGCGTGATGTTATTGTCTAGTAACTCAATAGTTACAAGTCACAGCGACCCTAGACAGTGACCTTACTGTAGTGTCATAGTCTCCTTGATCTTAAATGACTAATAATACTTTACTGTATAATTATACAATAGTGTTATCAGTTCTTAGGAACTTATTCTGAGTTTACCTATGATTCAGCAACTACGTAATACACCATTACATGTCACTGCGACCCTAGTTGTTGAGTTTATTGTGAGCTTTAGAGTGTTCCTGATTACCGATAACTTAATCATTTAATGTTTCATTATTTCATGCATGTTTCCACTAAGGGAAACTACAAGCCTATTACAACTCTGAACAAGAGTAATTTCTTTCACATCCCACTGAGAAAACTGTGATGTTGCTACGATGTGATATCACGTAACGAAACCTTACACGTCACTGTGACCCAGGATATCACATCACTGTAGATTCTGTTAGTTTAAATTGGGAGAGTTGAATTCTATAAATATTGTGTAGGCTACAAACAACATGTTTCAGTTGACATGTAGATAGCAAGACTCAAGTTCTTGTAAGTCCTTGATAAATCCGGGACGTTCGTTATGTGTGTACTAACATACTAACATACTAATGTATTAATCTTAATATCACTTCGGGATAGGTCAGTACAACACAGTACACTGCGACCCTAAGATCCGCCCACCGGAGTTATGTTGGATATTTCCAACATCGAATACAGCATTGTTGTATTCTCATTACTTATTACTAACCATACTAAATATTGTAGTAAGTAAAATTAACAACACGTAGAATTCTCATGTACTAATAATTCATCGGTGCATTAAGCTAGAATTCTCACGTCACCTGACGCCAGTATTGCGTCAGATTTCCTTACAGTAAACACATTATATCCAATTTGTGTCAGAATTAAATACGATTCTCCATAATTAAAGCATTCTGTATGACAACTGATTGCAGACGAATTGTTCTCTAACTAAAAGCCGAATAGAGCGTTAGAATCATAGCGTCTACCTCGCGATAGTGTTAACGTCATCAATGAATGCCATGGGGAGACATTAATTCCTCTCCCTTATATATTTACTATTCTTAAATCGGTAAATAATAATATTTCGTTCCTCTAAATAATAAACCCGTCCAGTCTTTAGAGTTTCAAGCGCGAATGTGAGAAATATTAATGTTCGTGACAATAATTTGTGTTATGAACGTCGACTGGGCGTGGGTTGGGGGACGCCATCCTCAGTCGGGAAGCGGACACGTGCAGGGCAAGAAGGAGGCAAAGCTGCGCTTACCGTACTCACAAAAGACGCCATTGTCCAGCAAATAGGACAAGTGTGTCCATCCACAGATGAAAGCCGCCACTGTGAGGCGTGAACGACCTTGCAGATAATATCTTCAACTAGTGCTGGTGTTAAATGAGGGACCCTAGACTTGGTTCCTGACGACACGTGATCAGCCAGCTTGAAACGCATCAATCCAGGATAGGTTCACCGGAGCCTAGGATGCGACATTACGGCAATCTTAATACTTATACAGTGCCCACAGCTAAGTACCCTTTATTTGATGCATCATTTACAGGTTTAATAATAGCGGGGTGATTGTTCGTCACGCGGCAAGACAACACCTAATAACAGGTGATTAGAATTCCATCTGTAGATATCAATAATCTTGAATATGAATTGAGTATTTAAATCAATTGCTACTGGTAGTTATTTATCTTGCAGCTCGAGACGAATTCCTCATGCTGTCTTCTCCATGTTAACCGTGCCATTCGTCAGTGTACCAGACTTGGAGATTAAGAGGACTTCCATGGTTATCTAAAGGAATCTACGACAAGCTAAGGCTTATATCTTTTTATTCATAACCTTGCAATTTGATGTATTCAGAATGTTGAATATTAATGTGTGATTTACTGTAACTCATTACTATGCTCATGTTCATGTTCTTCTTTGTATGAATGATATTATATTCAGCATTATTTATAGGATTAGATTATTATTAATTGAATTAGTGAACGAACCACACTGATTCCTGGACGTACTTACCTCCAGTAATAACCCCCCAATGTAGGTGTTTGAAGTTTGTTTCTTTAATAATACAGCCCATTAATTATTCTTATGATCATATTTTCTAGTTATATCCATAGTCACTGGTTTTCTCTAGATTTTTATCTAATGATCTGAAATTCTCAGTTTCCCTCTTTACTTTAAAAGCGGGTGGTCCTTCGTAATTTAATTTACTATTTTAATTATTAATTAATCAGAATCAAACCCAAATATCCCACAGGGACCCACTACTGTATACAGGGTGGGTATGGGGTCCACTACTCCATACAGGGTGGGTATGGGGTCCACTACTCCATACAGGGTGGGTATGGGGCCCACTACTGTATACAGGGTGGGTATGGGGTCCACTACTCCATACAGGGTGGGTATGGGGCCCACTACTGTATACATGGTGGGTATGGGGTCCACTACTCCATACAGGGTGGGTATGGGGCCCACTACTGTATACATGGTGGGTATGGGGCCCACTACAATCCACAGGATAGATATGGGGTTACTATCGCCCACTGGAATGGTACTGAACTCACTACCACCCACTGGATAGGTATGGGGTCCACTCCCTCCCACAGAATGGGTATAGGGTCCATTACCCCCCACGGGATGGATAAGAGGTTCACTATCGCACACAAGTGGGTATAGGATCCACTGCCGCCCACAGGAGGATTATGGGGTCCACTACAGCCCACAGGATGAGTATGATGTCCACTACCGCTCACGAGATAGGTATGGGGATCAGTATCATTACAGGATGAGTATGGGGTCCACTATCGCTCACAAGATTGGTATGGGCGCCCCTACTGCCTACAGGATGAGTATGAGGTCAAGTACCATCCTCAGGATGGGTATGGGGGTCCACTACCATCCACAGAATGGGTATAGGAAACTCGTCAATGGATCTGGGCTATTGATAGGGTTCACACATTTCAACATAACGCTGTTGCTATATATGGGTCCTCAGGTTCCTCAATATACGGCTCCTACATGTCTCAAGGCATAGCGGAGCGTGTGAATACTGTCGGCAGATCCTCACGTTACGAACAACCATCACGGAGTAATGTTGCTTTCAGTACCGTCCCCGGAACTCCCACAAAGTCTCAAGACACATCATCGGATATTTGCCCTTCTGGCCATGAAAATATCTCTCGACTGCAAACGGGTGCGTGATCATGTTCTACGCCTCCTACAGAAATGGATGCGAAATTGGACAAATTGGCGTCGGGAATCTCCGAGATTAGGGACGGAATCTAAGGGCTTGGTGTCAAACTGGGCATTGCGTGTGTTAACTTCCAGCGTCTCAGAGACGCCATATTATCTCCTCCAGCTCGCTGGCGATATTCATTCAAGAGTTCTTAGCACCAAACAAGACATTTATTTCAACGATGAAGAGCTGAATTCTTTAAACACGTTCGTGTCGGCTCAACAGACCCGGACGTGGTTAAATAATAACCTAGGTAAAACCTCGGTAGAACCTAGGTAAATCCGACCCAGCCACCACCAGGGCCCCCAATGTCCACTTAGGGTACGGCCACGGAACGTTGTAAGTAATCTGATGGTTAAGGTCAATAGGATTCACCTTTCATCCTTGGAAGACCCTGCAGAGGGTCAGCAGATTTCATCTATGCTCTTGGGCGGCATAGATTTCATCTATGTAGCCCAAAAGCTCGTCAAGTAAAGTTCCCTCAATCCCAGATAGGAGGACCATGGAAGTACTTCAGAACCATTCGCTCGTACAATAACCTAATCAAGGGCAGAAGACTGCTCAGACAAATACCCAATCTTCAGAAGAGGAGACAGAAGTAAAGGCTTGTTCAGAAATTAATCATGTAATGTGTTCAGGTGCAGAGGCAGCAGATACGGACAAGGAAGATCAGCAGAATTCTGCTACGCTAAGCGGGAACTCATCAGGTGAAGTTCCTTCAGTGCTCAAGTGCAGGATAGAAGTGGTACTTCAGAACAGTGCCTTTACTGAACAAATAGGATCAGGTAGCGGCTCGGGTGGACAGTCAATCTTTAGCGGGATTAATTAAGACTTCAGAGCAGAGATGTGAGACGTCTCCTTCTGGTCTTATTTTAAAGGAGGAGTTAGGTTACAGGAGCTGCCCAACGGGAACTGTAATTACGGCCAGAGAACCCACAGGAAGGAGCCAGCTTCTTACAGGACGAAGATACAATTCGGAAACGAGAAAACAGAAGAAAGTAAAATAGGAACCAGCAGTTGGTAAATTATCTGAAGGCATAGACCCAATTGCTTTCTCTTCGGATCCCGGGGATGAGGTGTGTGGAAAGTGTTGCTGTCAAAGAAGGAACCACAACCAAGGAGCAGCACTTATTCATAAGGGCCATTACGAAAACAGTATTTCTGCAGTGTAGTGTTTAGTGTAAATAAATAATGATCTGTGTACAAAAATAATACTCCCTCAGTTAATTTCCATATGTAATAAATAATAAAGTTCAAGGAAGTAACTGCGCAGCCTATGGGTCTTATTTGTAACTTAACATTAATAATATAACTATTACCTTATTCAGTCACAGAAATAAATGAACTATCAATATTATGTCTGCATAAACCATGAGAAATTTCACAAATGAAGAAAAATACATATAAGTTGTTAGATACTTCCTTAAGTTGAATCAGAAGTGTTTTATTTTGTTGCCTCATGATGCAATTCCACTCCTCAATGTGGAACTGGTGTAGATTACTTTTCAAAAGGACATGTTAAGTTTAAATTGAGCTCCACCCCTCTCCTACCTGAGAAACCTAGACTTGCTTCAGCTACCTCCTCAGAAGCCAACAGCTGCAGGTGACCCTCAGTTACTTGTACCCATCAAGTCTCACACGTGGGCAGCTGCCATTAACCCCTTAGGCGACCCCCCCTCATCAATATCCATGAAAAAATCCGTAGGAGCCGTGATGGTGAGTCAAACCTCTTCAACAGTCACTGTGACACAGTGGTAAAATACTCGTCTGGTGCTTCGTGAGTGCTTTCGCCATGGTTCGTATCCTGTCTGGGAAGATTTGAAGGGGCGCCAATCCTTAACTCTAGCCTCTGTTCACCCAGCAGTAAGTAGGCACCTGGTTGTTAAACATTTTGGAGGTTCATATTCAAGGGAAAAATTTGGATTAAGAACCTGCTCAAAACGCAATGCGTGCTAGTGGCTTTAAAAAGATGAATGAACTCTTTTGTATATAAATCAATAAATAGAGTATATAAGGGGTACTCTCAGGCACACGCCTTAGGCAACTAGGCCACGACATGGTTTATCAATGAAATATCTCATTGATAGATTGGAGAAGTTTAAGCCACCCAATCTGTTGCACGGGCATGAATAGCCCGTAAATGTATCTCATAGAACAAGATGCATTTTTATAGGCTAATCAAGAACTTCATGCTCGGATTACAGACGAGCTTCCCTGTGATGTAACCCTCTCAACTGCTGACCGATTTCCCGATACCTGTTAACTAGAAGGTGAACAACAACGTCAACGAAAGGATCCACGCAAAACCGTGCTCCTAGGGGGTCTAATCTAGGACCTTCGGATGTGAGCCGAGGACGCTGGCCAGAGAATGAAGGATAAAAGGATCACTGCAAGATGGATCACTGTATTAGGATAAACATTCCTTTCGTCTTTACTCCAGTACTCGCGGCAGGGAGATCCGTTTTCTTTAATTTTTTTTCTTATAGAACACGAATGACAAGTCAGAAACAATCAAAGACGTATATAAATAAAAAATACAAAGGAATGATTAATGTAAATGTATCAGAACATTATTGTTTGACTGATACAGTAGATAGTCCTATTAGAGAAGAACATACAGGTAAAGTGGATACAGCCAAGGTCCACAGGAACATACAGAGCGGTGGATACAGTCAGGGTACACAGGAACATACAGTACGGTGGATACAGTCAGAGTACACAGGAACATTCAGTACGGTGGATACAGTCAGGACACACACGAACATACAGTATGGAGGATACAGTCAGTGAACACAGGAACATTCAGTATGGTGGATACAGTATACACAGCAACATACGGTATGGTGGATACAGTCAGAGTACACAGGAACTTACGGATACAGTCAGTGTACACAAGAACATACAGTATGGAGGATTGTTATGACCCCATGTGACCTGGGTGGAACGAGTCTACCTTTCTGAGTTATTCAGCCTTCCCAACCTGAGACTGAGAGATCAGAGGAAAGATGTATATATTAATTAAATAATTGAATAGACGTCAGTGAGTAATCTCAGGATACTAGCGGAGGATGGACGTTAGTAATGAGTGACATGAAGTGAGATGTCGATACTTCAGGGACGTGAAGTGATGCTAGCAGGAGGTCATGACCTCACTTGAGTCGCAACTGCCTTCGGAGGAGGTTGTACTTCGTTGATTGTCCCAGAATAAGGAAGAATGTTGTTCCCTGTGTTAGTGCTGGAGTGAAGACTACGTGCCTGCAATTTTGAGGAAGATGTTAGGGACAGCACAACATTTCTCTGATTTTGATAAATAGAGGCGCCCTGAAGTAAGTGTTGATCGTGCCTTGGTGAAACTCTAATTGTTGTGCCTTCAAGAGGAAGGAAGTAAGCAGGCGTTTCTGTTGTGGCGCCTGCCAGACGACATTGTGAACTCAAGTCTTGGACTGGAGGAAGCTTTGTGAAGCAGTCTTGAAGCATTTTTGTGGGAGGCATATGTGAGCGCCATGTTTGAGCTCCAGTGAGTGAGTGTCCTCACTCAGAGATTTTGGAGGTAATCCTGTTTAATCAGTTGTTAACTTAGCCACTAGTGTTTGATCGTGTGCCCAGCGATCATAGTGAACATATATATATATATATGTAGGATAGATATTTTATTAAGACTGTGAGCTAAAATAAGTAGTTAAAGTTGGGAGGACATGCTAGAGGGAGGAACGGTACATCCTCCCTCGTCAAAGGTCAGTGGATGACTGAGGGGGGAAGCCCCAGCGATGCAGCAGCCCAGCGGCTCGCCAGCGACGCGTCGAGACATGCTCCCAGATGGTCCCGCCCAGGATGGGGGAGGACCCACATTGGCGAAGTCGTAGTGCCAGCATAAGATTGTCAGATGGAGGTGTTTATTTTATGTGAATACATTTAATTATGTTTTGTTAGGAAAACATTTTTATTGGCATGGTGACGGAATTGCAGGTTGGTTTGGGAAGGAGTTCGTGGAGAAACTTCGAGGCTAGAGAAGAAGAAGATAATGGAGGAACTCTGAGGCAGGATAAAAAGTATATGCTCAGCTCTGTGGCAGAATTTCACAGTAAGGAGTTGACTTCAAGCCGAGTAGAGGAGCCACACGTGTTTCTATGGAATCATTGGTGAAGCATTACTGATATTGGACTTCTTCTTCACGCTTCCCGTGAAACGAATCAACTTCTGACATCTGACACCATTCAACTTCATCACCTCTACACTCCTGTTCCTGTCGTCAACTTGTTACTCTACTCTCGTCCTCAGGCTGTCCATATTCTTCTTCATCTATGTTCAGCACAGTTATCTCCACTTTCTGAATTCTCGAATTCAGCAGGAAGGTCTCTATTCAGGTCCACTCTGTTCACATTATTTTTCTCCGGGAGGGTCATCTTCACTTCTGAACTCTTCCCGCCCTCCTTTTCATGAGCTGGACCTTCACCAAACAGCAACGCTAACTCCACGTTGATATCTTCACCCAGTGGAGTCGATACTCACATTCTCTCCAGTGTCTCCTCGTCGGCCACTTCTGCCCTCGTCACTACTTTTTTTTTTATTAACATATTAGGTACATCTGCATTAGTGCAGCTACCCTAGACTATATGAAGTGGAGTACAGTGTGTCAAAAAAACTAACTAACTAGGTGATGCTACGAAATCCCCATCACACAGGATGGTTAGTCATACAGAGGCATGTGATAAGCGGTCTGCACTGGCAGACTCCGGATGCATTTTGGGGATATCAACAACACAATATTGAATAAGGCAGCAGTGGTAATACAAGTCCCCATCTCGCAGGATGGTTAGTCATACAGGGCTCGTCACTCTCGTCACTACAGAGGCAGAGGCACCACTACATACCTCGTCACTACAGAGGCAGGGTATACTATAAGTTGGCTGTTCTCTGACTCATGCTCTAGGATGTTGGTCAGAAGACAGCCAAGTGTACAAGACAGATAGTGTACACAGAAACATACAGTATGGTGGAGACATTCAGGGTACACAGGAACATACAATATGGTGAATACAGTCAGTGAACACAGAACCCTACAGTACGGTGGATACAGTCAGGGTACTCAGGAACATTCAGTACGGTGGATACAGTCAGGGTACACAGGAACATACAATATGGTAGATACAGCCAGTGTACTCAGGAACATACAGTATGGTGGATACATTTAGTGTTCACAGGAACATACCGTATGGTGGATGCAGTCAGAGTACACAGGAACATACAGTATGGAGAATACAGTCAGGATACACAGGAATCTACAATATGGTGGATACAGTCATTGTACACAGGAACATACAGTTTGGAGGATACAGTCAGTGTACACAGGAACGTACATTATTGTGCACACAGTCAGTGTACACAGAAACATACAGTACGGTGGATACATTCAGTGTTCACAGGACCATACCGAATGGTGGATGCAGTCAGAGTACACAGGAACATACACTGCGATGGATACAGTCAGTTGTTATGACCCCCATGTAGCCATGGTGGAACGAGTCTTCCCAAGTGAGAGATATTCTGCCGACTGGACCTGATTGAAATGTCAGAGGAAAGATGTATATATTAAATAATTGAATAAACGTCAGAGAGTAATCTCAGGGTATAAGCAGAGGATGATCGTTGGTAATAAGTAACATGAAGTGAGATGTCGATACTTTGGGGACGTGAAGTAACGCTAGCAGGTCATGACCTCACTTGAGTCGCAACTGTCGTTGGAGGTGGTTGTACTTCGTTGATTCTTCCAGAATAAGGAAGAATATAGTTCCCTATGTTGGTGCTGGAGTGAAGACTACTTGTCTGCAAGTGTGAGGAAGCGGTTGGAGACTTAGTACACCATTTGTCAGTGATTTTGAAAATTAGAGGCGGCCTGGAAGTGAGTGTTTGGCTACGCATTTGTGGAAGTCTAAATGTGTTGCTTCTTGCAGAAGAAGGAAGCAAGCAGGCGTTTCTGTGATGGAGCCTGCTGGATGACGTTGTGAACTCAAGTCGTGGACTGAAGGAAGCTTTGAGAAGCAGTCCAGAAGCTTTTTGTGGGCAGCCTATGTGAGCGCCATGTTTGAGCTTCAGCGAGTGAGCGTCCTCACGTCAAAGATTTCAGCAGCAAGCCTGTTTAATCAGTTGTTAATTTAGCCACTAATGTTTGATCATGTGCCCAATGATCATAATGAACATATGTGTATGTAGGATAGATATTTTATTAAGACAGTTAGCTAAAATAAGAGAGTAGAGATGAGAGAACATGCTGGAGGGAGGAGTGATATGTCCGTCCTTGCCGAAGGTCAGTGGCTGACTGACGGGGGGTAGCCCCCCACCCTCACGACCTCCAGCGAAGCGTTTGGACAGTTCCCAGAGTGGACTCGCCCAGGATGGGGGAGGACCGTCGCGGCGACGAACTAGGGTTTAAAGAGATATCAGATGGAGAAGTTTATTTTCTGTGAATACATTTAATTATGTTTTGTTAGGAAAACATTTTTATTTTCATTTTTAATCGCATTTTTATTTATGCAATTCCGGTATAGTGACGGAATTACAGGTTTGTTTGGGAAGGAGTTTGTGGAGAAACTTCGAGGCTGGAGAAGAAGTATATGCTAAATTTTGCTGTAGAACTGAATTCCATAGTGAGGAGTTGACTTCAAGCAGAGTAGAGGAGATGCACTTGTCTCTGAGAAATCAGTGGTGAAGCATCACTGATGTTGGACTAGGACTTCGTTGTGCAGCAGATTGGAAGAACTGCAGAAGTGGCTTTCCTGATATTTTGGAGGACCTAGAGATATATATTGGTAGTGAGCCTCTAGGAGCAGAACAGAGGTTCATGGTGGACACACTCATGATTGTATAAGGGGTGTGATTGAATGCTTATTGGAATGTAAGACGCAGTGTAAGGTGAGAGATTGATTTCTTCATTTGTTGGGGATACTTATGAAGATGTTTCTGGTGTTTCAGCCCCAAGCTGAGTTTCATTTATTTTTAGGGCTGAGGCTACAGTATTATTGTGACAGGATTTCAGCCCCAGTTAGTGAGGAAGTAGTAAGTGGTAAGCCAAGAGTTGAGCAGCCACATGATATGGACGGTTGGTAAAGACAGGATATGATATTGGAATGCTACCGGGTTGTAGCAGGTTAGAGTAGTGTATGATAATGTTCTACTTTATATTTTATGTATTGTGTATGTTTTTTTGCATATTAAATATATATGTTAGCTGGCTTTTGCTCTTGTCCTGGTGAGGTTTCCCAGTAAGCGGGAGAGAGAGAGGGGGGGGGGTCATGGCTGCAGACAGGTTGGCAGAAGATACTAATTAACAAAAGGGGGATTTAGGAGATCATTCCAAACAAGGAGAGAGTGGGGAGTCACCGCTGCTCGTGTAGTGTAAGTACACAAGACAACAAGGCCAGTGTTGGAGACGCACCCCCTATATAGGTGACGCTGAACCCCCACTCCAAGATCAAGTGGCATACAGGGCGATCTCCTAGGTAAATTACAAGCACTTCAATGTCCATTGCCGGTCGACCGACGGTAGCGGGGGTGTGGCTGCCGAGGTCGGTTGTTTGTTCTGTCAGGGAGTGGTTGGGGACGCTGTCCGCCTGTACACAAGTAACAGTCTGGTGTAACAACCAGAGCTCTCTTTTGGAAATTTAAGTCCTAAAATACCCAACCCCCTCAGGGCAGAACACAGTGTACACAGGACCATACAGTCAGTGTATGCATGAACAAACAGTATGGAGGATACAGTCAGTGTACACTTGAACATACAGAACGGTCTACTCCCACAGAGTTCTGTACTTGGACTTATTCTGTTTCTCGTATACGTAAATAATCATCAAGAGGGTATTGACTCATTCCTCTCATTGTTTACTGATGATGCCAAAATTATGAGAAAAAGTAGGACAAAGGAGGACAGCATAAGGCTTCAAGAAGACCTGGACAAACTGAAGAAATGATCCAACAAATGGTTGTTAGAATTTAATCTGAGCAAATGTAATGTATTGAATATAGGTAGGAAGGGGGGGGGGCAGGAAGCCAGACACACAATGTACCATTTACGAGATGAAATTCTTTAGGATTCAGAGAGAGAGAAAGACCTGGGTGTTGACATTATGCCAGACCTGTCCCCTGAAGCCCATATCAAGAGGTATTCCAGGTGGGCTACCAAAGGAATGGCCTTTAGAAACTTGTTTAATGAATCATTCAGAATCTTGAACACCACATATGTTAGACCAATTCTAGAGTATGCAGCTCCAGCATGGAGTTCATATCTCGTCAAGCATAAGAATAAATTGGAGAAGGCTCAAAGGTTTGTCGCTAGACTAGCATCTGAACTGAGGAGTAGGAGCTATGAGCAGAAACTACGGGAATTAATCCTCACGTCGCTGGAAGACAAGAGTTAGTGGGTACATGATCACCACATACAAGATTCTCAAGGAACTGATAAGGTAGATAAGAACAGTTTATTTAACACAAGGGACAAGTGCGTGCACTAGGGGACACAGGTGCAAATTGAGTGCCCAAATGAGACATAGATGCATTAAAAAGAACTATTTTAGTGTCAGAGTAGGTAACAAATTAAATTCATTAGAAAGTGATGTGGTGGAAGCATACTCCATACACAGATTCAAGTGATAAAGCCCAACAGGCTCAGTAACCTATACACAACTGTCAGAAAGCCTTTGACTCAGTACCTCACAAAGGGCTATTACAAAAGATGGAGCAACAGGTAGGAGTAAAAGGTAAGATGCTCCAGTGGATAAGGGAGAATCTAAGCAACAGGACACAATGAGTAACAGTGAGGGGGGAAGACATCAGAGTGGCGAGATGTCACAAGCGGAGTTCTACAGGACACTGTACTTGAACCCATTCTGTTTCTAATATATGTAAACGACCTTCCAGAGGGTATAGACTCATTCCTCTCAATGTTTGCTGATGATGTAAAAACAAAGAGAAGAATCAAAACATATGAAGATAGTCAGAGACTTCAGAACGACCTGGACCAACTGGTGGAATGGTCAAGAAAAAGCTACTGAAGTTCAACTCGGGAAAGTGTAAAGTAATGAAATTAGGCGAAGGGAGCAGGAGGCTGAACACAAGGTATCATCTGGGAGGTGAAATCCTGCAAGAGTCAAATAGAGAGGAAGATCTGGGGATTGATATCACACCGAACCTGTCGCGCCAGAGACCCACATCAAAACGATATCATCAGCGGCATATGCTAGACAGGCCAACAAATAAGCTGCCTTCAGAAACTTGTGTAAGGAATCGTTTAGGACCTTGTGAACTACTTATGTAAGACCATTCCTGGAGTATGCAGCTCCTGCCTGGAGTCCATACCTGGTTAAACGCAAGACAAATTTAGAAAAGATTTAGAGGTATGCCACCATACTAGTCCCGGAACTGATAGGCATGACCTAAGAGGAAAGGCTAAGGAAACTGAACCCCCACATCCCTGGAAAACAGAGGATTAAGGTGAGATATGATAACCACCTACAAAATTCTAAGGGGAATTGACAGGGTGGATAAAGACAAACACTTTAGCACGGGTGAAACACGAACAAGGAGACAGAGGTGGATACTTAGTATCCAGATGAGACACAGAGATATTAGAAAGAATGTTTTAAGTGTCAGAGTGGTTAACAATTGGAATGCATTAGGTAGTGATGTGGTGGAGGCAGACTCCATACACAGTTTCATATGTAGATTTGAGACAGTCCAGTAGGCTTAGGAATATGTACACCTGTTGATTGACAGTTGAGAGACGGGACAAAAAGCCGAAGCTCAACCCCTGTAAAAACAACTAGATGAGTACAAAAAACACGATAATAAACCAATATTATCACACAAATGAATAAAAATTATGACTTACTATGATTTAACACTTTGGGAGTTTCTCAAAGTTGTGTAGAGGGGATATTCCCTCCCCCAAGTGATGACGTCATCAACCACTGCCCCAAGTGATGACGTCATCAACCACTGCCCCAAGTGATGACGTCATCAACCACTGCCCCAAGTGATGACGTCATCAACCACTGCCCCAAATGATGAAGGCATCAACCACTGCCCTTAGTATTGACGGCATCAACCACTGCCCCCAAATGATGAAGGCATCAACCACTGCCCCAAGTGATGACGTCATCAACCACTGCCCCAAGTGATGACGTCATCAACGACTGTCCCAAGTGATGACGAGTAGTAGGGAGTGCAGCGTACATTTCCCATTTTTTTGGGTGGAGGGGGGTGGGGATGGGCCATGAACGCTGCAGGGGCTTCCAGGTAAATTATGGATGGGGTGTTTAAGCCGTCAAGTTTCCTGATAAATTTTGGCCCTTCTTCGTTGGGTCTTCGGGTTTCCTGATAAATTTCCCAGTTGCCGATTTGGAGTTAAAGGTTTCTTATAGCAAAAATTGAAAATAATTTCAAAGTTCATATAAGTTTATTATAGAAAAATTTAGGGGCAAAGTCCACTCCCGTCTTTTTTAAAATAAACTCTCAATTTTTGTATTTTTTGAAAATCACTGATTTGGAGTTAGAGAGTTTTTATGGGGGAAATTCAGACCAAAAATCACTCATAAGCTCTTATAGAGATTTTATGGAGGAAATTCAAATTTTTTCAGAGTTCATATTTTATGAGTTTAAGACCGAAAATTATTCGAAGACCATATTCAGACCGATTATCATCAGAGTCCAGTAAAAGACCGAAATTCGCCAAAGCCCAGTAAAAGACCGAAAATTAGTCCAGTTGAATCCATTTGAAGACCGAAATTAATCAGAGTTCAGTTTAGGCCCAAAAAGAGTCTGCTTTGAGACCAAAATTAGTCAGAGTCTACTTTGAGCCCGAAAATATTCAGAGTCCATTTATTGACCAAAATGTGACAGAGACCACTTTGAGATCAAAGTTTATCAGAGTCTGCATTTATAAGTATAGTTTCGCTACTAATAGCACAATTTTAAACAGTCATGTTTCAGACGTAGTAAATCAAATCAAAGACAGTAAACAATTTCTAGCTCTTCTTCCCGCCTTCGTTTCCTGTTGTAGATTCAATACTAACAGTTCAATCCCTCTGAAATTTAACACACTTGTGTTTCAGAAGTTGCAAAATAAATCCAAACAATTGCCAAACTCTAGCTTCTGTCCCACACCCTAACCCTCTCTCTTATCTTCGTTAATACCTGAACAATTTTTAAATATTTTAAACAGACATATTTTGTATATAGTAAAATAGATCAGCGAAGTTACTAAATTCTAGCTTCTGTCCCCGGCTTAACCTCCTCACATATCTTCAATAATACCTATTCAATTTTCCTAAAATTTAAATCAGACATATTTCAGACATAGTAAATCAAACCGAGTCAGTAAGCAAGTTCTAGCTCCTGTTCCCGCTTTACTTTATCCCCGTAACTTCCATACAAACAATCCAATATGACTGGATTCTTCAGTCATATGAAGTATGACTGAAAATTAAAACAGTCATACTTCAAACAATGCAAGTAAATAAAACGCAATTATCGAGCTCCAGCTCCGATCCCCCTCTTTAGGCCCTGTCGTAGATTCAATACTAACAGTCCAATCCCCATGAAATTTATAACCGCTATATTTCAGACACAATAAAATAGGTCCAAATAATTACCAAGCTATAACTCCTGTCCCACACCTTAGTTTATTTGTATAACTTCCTAAGTAACAGACCAATTTCCCTGAAATGTAAAATATCTGTATTTCAGACATAGTAGAATAGATCGAAACAATTACCTAGCTCCAGCTCCTGTCCCCATCTTAGTTCATTTGTTCATTAATACCTAACCAAATCCCTTAAAATTTAAAACGTAGCTATTTCAAATGTAGTAAATAAGGCCAAAGCAGTTAATGAGTTTTAGCTTTTGTCCTCTGCCTTAGTTCACTCCTGTAAGTTAATTATTATCAGACCAAATTCCCCTAAAATTTAGGACCGTTATATATCTTATGTAGTAAAATAAGATCATGTCAATAACCGAGGTCAAATTCCCGTCCTTCGCCTTAGTTCATCAAACATAATTACTACAGATCAAGATTCTCTCCAGACTATCACTTTATCAAAGTAAACATATCCTGTCCTTAAATACAATTTTTTTACTTAGCTACGTAAATAATCACTAACGAGCTAATATTCACACAATAATAGACATCACACGGTCAAATCACACCTTACCTTCAATACCCTTTGTTTACTCAGCTTTAAATTAGATTATTTACTCTTTGTAAATAATCACTAACGAGCTAATATTCACAGGGTCAAATCACACCCTACCTTTTTCCTCCCTTACCTTTCCATCCCTTACCTCCCCCGGCTCCTTACCTTCCCCCCTCCCTTACCTCCCCCTTCATCTCTCCATCACCCCCTACTCCCTTTCATCTCGCCCATTCCCTAACTTCACCCAAACCTCCCTTCCTCCCTAGAATTTATAGAGATCCAGGTTGTATACTCATTATTCATGTTCACTCCATGTTCACTATGTTCTTTGTCATATTCTCCATTTTTTATGTGTTGTTTGTCATGTTTTCATGTTCATCACAGTACAACTTTTATACTCAATATTCATTTTCTTAATGTTGTTCACAAGTTCAGTGTTAATTCTCGTCCATGCTCTATGTGTTCTTTGTCATGTTCCCCGTGTTCATCACCCTCACTTGCATGTTTTCTGTGTTCTTTGTCATGTTCCCAGTAAGGTCACCGTGTTCAACGCATTCTCTTACATGTTCTATGTTATATTTCCCATAAGTTAAGCGTTCTTTGCATTCTCTTCCATGTTCACTATGTTCTTTATCAAATTATCCATGTTCATCAAAATGTTCACAGCATGTTCAGTTCATATTCCCCACAAGTTCACTGTGCTCATCACATTCTCTTACATATTCTTTATAATCAAATGTGAAAAAACATTGTTTTCTTAACGTTTCTTAACTAAAAATATTCGCCAATCAACAGAAAAATAGCCACGTTCATCATCTTTTCTGGTCGTTTAGTAACTAACCTTATTCACCAATCAACTAAAAAATAATCATGTTCATCATTTCTTAACTAAAATTATACATCAGTCAACTAAAAATAGTCACTTTCATCATATTTTTGTGTCTTCTCTTAACTAACCGTCAGGTTTCCTGATAAATTTTTGCCATTCCTCGCTGGGTCTTCGGGTTTCCTGATAAATTTCCAAGTTTTCGATTTGGAGTTAAAGATTTCTTATAGTAGAAATTGAAAATAATTTCAAAGATCATATAAGTTTATTATAGAAAAATTCAGGGGCAAAGTCTGCTCCGGTCTATTTAAAATAAACTATTTTCAATTTTTGTTTTTTTGGAAAATCACTCGTTTTGAGTTAAAAGTGTTCTTATGGGGAAAATGCAGACCAAAAATCACTCTTACGCACTTATAGAGTTCTTATGGAGGAAATTCAAAAATTTTCAGAGTTCAGTTTTATGAAAATATTTCAGAGTTTAATATTTATGAGTTTAAGACCGGAAATTATTCAAAGAGCATTTTCAGACCAATTATCATCAGAGTCCAGTAAAAGACTGAAAACTAGTCAGCATCCAGTAAATGACCGAAAATTAGGCAGAGTTCGTTTGAAGATCGAAATTTGACAGAGAGCATTTAAGACCAAGAATTAATCATAGTCCAGTTTATGATCAAAATTCATCAGAGTCCGCTTTGAGAGCAAAATTTGAGGACTGGTTAAGTTAGGTTAGGTTAAGTTACAATAGGTTAGATGAGTTAAGTTATGTAAGTTAGGTTAGGTAAGTTATGTTAGGTTAGGATAGAATAGGTAAGTTAGGTTAAGTTTAATTATGTTAGGTTAGGTTAGGTATGTTAAGTTAGGTTAGGTAAGAAAATATGATGAAAGTGACTATTTTTAGTTGACTGACGTACTATTTTAGTTAAGAAATGATGAACATGACTATTTTTTAGTTGATTGGCTAATAAGTTTAGTTACAAAACGACAAGAAAAGATGATGAATGTGGCTATTTTTCTCTTGATTGGCGAATATTTTTAGTTAAGAAAACAATGTTTTTGCACATTTGATTATAAAGAATATGTAAGAGAATGTGATGAGCACAGTGAACTTGTGGGGAATACGAACTGAACATGATACCTGGTTCATGGGGTTCTGAGAGTCCTTCTACTCCCCAAGCCCGGCCCAAGGCCAGGCTCAATTTGTGAGATTCTGGTCCACCAGACTGTTGCTTGGAGCGGCCCGCAGGGCCATATACCCCCCACAGCCCGGCTGATCCGGAACTTCTCTTAGAAAACCGTCCAGTTTTCTTTTGAAGATGTCCACGGTTGTTCCGGCAATATTTCTTATAGTCGCTGGGAGGAGGTTGAACAACCGCGGACCTCTGATGTTTATACAGTGCTCTCTAATTGTGCCTATGGCACCTCTGCTCTTCACTGATTCAATCTTGCATTTTCTTCCATATCGTTCACTCCAGTACGTTGTTACTTTACTGTGTTGATTTGGGACCTGACCCTCCAGTATTTTCCATGTGTATATTATTTGGTATCTCTCTCGTCTTCTTTCTTGAGAGTACATTTGGAGAGCTTTGAGACGATCCCAATAATTTAGGTGTTTTATCTCGTCTATGCGTGCCGTATATGTTCTCTGTATTCCCTCTATTTCAGCAATCTCTCCTGCTCTGAAGGGGGAAGTGAGTACTGAGCAGTACTCGAGACGGGACAACACAAGTGACTTGAAGAGTACAACCATTGTGATGGAATCCCTCGATTTGAAAGTTCTCGTAATCCATATGATCATTTGTCTGGCTGACGCGATATTTGCTTGGTTATGCTCCCAAAACGTTAGATCGTCGGACATCATTATTCCCAAATCCTTGACATGCTGTTTTTCTACTATGGGAAGATTCAATTGTGTTTTGTACCCTGTATTATGTTTCAGATCCTCATTTTTGCCGTACCTGAGTACCTGAAATTTATCACTGTTAAACATCATGTTATTTTCTGCTGCCCAATCGAAAACTTTGTTGACATCTGCTTGTAGTTTTCCAATGTCTTCAGCAGAGGTAATTTTCATGCTGATATTTGTGTCATCTGCAAAGGACGACACGAAGCTGTGATGTGTATTTTTGTCTATATCAGATATGAGAATAAGGAACAGTAGCAGTGCAAGAACTGTACCTTGAGGTACAGAGCATTTAACATCGCTTGGACTCGATTTTATCTGATTGACTGTTGCTCTTTGTGTTCTGTTCGACAGGAAATTGAGTATCCAGCGTCCTACTTTTCCAGTTATTCCCATTGACCTCATTTTGTGAGCTATCACCCCATACCTTGAGGTTACCTTGAGGTGCTTCCGGGGCTTAGCGTCCCCGCGGCCCGGTCGTCGACCAGGCCTCCTGGTTGCCGGACTGATCAACCAGGCTGTTGGACGCGGCTGCTCGCAGCCTGACGTATGAGTCACAGCCTGGTCACATTTGTCGAACGCCTTTGCAAAGTCTGTGTATACAACATCTGCATTTTGCTTTTCTTCTAGGGCTTCTGTGATTTTGTCATAGTGGTTGAGTAACTGTGACAGACAGGATCTTCCAGCTCTAAATCCATGTTGTCCTGGATTGTGCAATTCATTGTTTTCCATAAAACTAGAAATTTTTATTCCTAATCACTCTTTCAAACACTTTTATTATGTGTAATGTTAGTGCAACTGGCCTATAATTTTTTGCCAAGGTTTAATTAAGTGCTGCTGGAATCTCCCCTGTATCCAGGCTCTTTCTCCATATTACGCTGAGTGCTCTCACTACTGGTACTTTACATTTCTTTATGAATATTGAATTCCATGAGTCAGGCCCAGGAGCTGAGTGCATAGGCATATTGACAATTTCTCTTTCAAAGTCTTCCGAGTTTGTGGTAATATCCGTTATATTATCTGCAGCTTGAATGTCATTCATAAAGAAGCTGTCTGGGTCATCAACTTTCATGTTGTTTATTGGTGTGCTAAACATAGCCTCATACTGGCCTCTTAGAATTTCACTAATCTCTTTGTTGTCCTCTGTGTACGTACCTTCATTTGTAATTAACGGTCCAATACTGGTCGAGGTTTTGGATTTTGATTTTGCGTATGTGAAAAAATATTTCGGATTTTTCCTTATCTCTTGTATAGCTTTCTGTTCCAATTCCATTTCCTCAGACTCATATGATCGCTTCAACGTTTGTTCTATTTCTTCGATCTCCCTGCTTAGGCTTGTTTTCCTTGCTTGTGATAGTTGTGTCTGCCGAAGCATTTCCGTTATTTTTTTCCTTCTCCTGTACAGTCGTCTGCGTTCTCTTTCTAGAGTGGTCCTCTTTCTGCCCCTCCTCACAGGCACGTGCTTCAAGCAGACCTTGTAAGCTTCAGCTGTCAGTTGAGCTATTGAGTGTGGGAGTTTTGTCGCTTAAGACCGTCTCCCATTGAATGGTTGCAAGGTCTACATTTATTTTTTCCCAGTCAATCCTCCTATTGTTGAAATTGAATTGATTGAATATTCCTTCTCGCTTGTTGGGTCTCTTAGACCTACTACCGTTATTTATGCTAGTTCGCACTTCAATGAGCTTATGGTCTGAGTATGAAGTATCTGAGATTGTGATGTTTCTGATTAGTTCATCATTGTTTGTGAATAACAAGTCTAGTGTGTTTTCGTTCCTAGTTGGTTCTGTAATCTGTTGATTGAGCGAGAATTTGTCACAGAACCTCAAAGGTTCTCTGACCTGTGGTTGGTTATTTCCCGGGTCATTCCCTGCTATGATATTTGAGTTTGCCATTCTCCATTTTAGACTCGGTAAATTGAAATCTCCAAGGAAGATAATATCTGGAGCTGGGTTTGCTAGGTTATCAAGTATGTTCTCTATTTTGTGCATCTGCTCTGTGAATTCCTCAACCGTTGTATCTGGCGGTTTATATATTAGAATAATAATTAGGTTTAGTTTCTCTACCTTAATTCCAAGTACCTTTACCACCTCATTAGTTGAGTTTAGTAGTTCTGTGCATACCAGGTCTTCTTTAATATACAGACCTACTCCACCATTTGACCTAGTTTTTCTATCACATCTATATAAATTATAATTTGGAATCCAGATTTCACCATCCATGTAATCTTTTGTATGAGTTTCCGTGAATGCCCCAAATATTGAGTTTGACTCTAATAGGAGGAAATTTATGAACTTAACTATATTTCTTGACTTTGGCTTTAAACCTTGAATGTTTGCAAATATGAATGATTGTCCACATTGTGTGTCATGCTGTGGACATTTTGATGAACATGGATAATATGATAAAGAACATAGTGAAAATGGAAGAGAATGCAAAGAACGCTTAACTTATGGGAAATATAACATAGAACACATAGAACATGTAAGAGAATGCGTTGAACATATTGTACTTACGGGGAATATGACAAAGAACACAGAAAACATGTAAGTAAAGGTGATGAACACAGTGAACATGTGGGGGAATATGAACATGCGGGGGAACATGACAAAGAACACATAGAGCATGGACGAGAATTAATACTGAACTTGTGAAGAACATTAAGAAAATGAATATTGAGTATAAAAGTTGTACAGTGATAAACATGAAAACATGAAAAACAACACATAAAAAAGGGAGAATATGACAAAGAACATAGTGAACATGGAGTGAACATGAATAATGAGTATACAACCTGGATCTCTATAAATTCTAGGGAGGAATGGAGGTTTGGGTGAAGTTAGGGAATGGGCGAGATGAAAGGGAGTAGGGGGTGATGGAGAGATGAAGGGGGAGGTAAGGAGCCTGGGGAGGTAAGGGATGGAAAGATAAGGGAGGGAAAAGGTAGGGTGTGATTTGACCCTGTGAATATTAGCTCGTTAGTGATTATTTACATAGCTGAGTAAACAAAGGGTATTGAAGGTAATGTGTGATTTGACCTTGTGATGTCTATTATTGTGTGAATATTAGCTCGTTAGTGATTATTTACGTAGCTAAGTAAAAAAATTGCATTTAAGGACAGGATATGTTTACTTTGATAAAGTGATAGTCTCGAGAGAATCTTGATCTGAAGTAATTAAGTTTGATGAACTAAGGCGAAGGACGGGAATTTGACCTCGGTTATTGACATGATCTTATTAAACTACATAAGATATATAACGGTCCTAAATTTTAGGGGAATTTGGTCTGATAATAATTAACTTACAGGAGTGAACTAAGGCAGAGGACAAATGCTAAAACTCATTAACTGCCTTGGCCTTATTTACTACATTTGAAACAGCTGCGTTTTAAATTTTTAGGGATTTAGTTAGGTATTAATGAACAAATGAACTAAGATGGGGACAGGAGCTGGAGCTCGGTAATTGCTTCGATCTGTTTTACTATGTCTGAAATACAGAGATTTTACAATTCAGGGAAATTGGTCTGTTACTAAAGAAGTTATACAAATAAACTAAGGTGTGGGACAGGAGTTATAGCTCGGTAATTATTTGGATCTGTTTTACTGTGTCTGAAATATAGCGGTTATAAATTTCATGGAGATTGGACTGTTAGTAATGAATCTACGACAAGGCCTAAAGAGGGGGATTGGAGCTGGAGCTCGATAATTGTGTTTTATTTACTTGCAATGTTTGAAGTATGACTGTTTTAATTTTCAGTCATACTTCATATGACTGAAGAATCCAGTCATATTGGATTTTTTGTATGGAAGTTACGGAGATAAAGTAAAGGAGGAACAGGAGCTAGAACTTGCTTACTGACTCGATTTGATTTACTACGTCTGAAATATGTCTGATTTAAATTTTAGGAAAATTGAATAGGTATTATTGAAGATGTGTGAGGAGGTTAAGGCGGGAACAGAAGCTAGAATTTAGTAACTTCGTTGATCTATTTTTCTATATACAAAATATGTCTGTTTTAATTTTTAGAGAAATTGCTCAGGTATTAACGAAGATAAGAGAGAGGGTTACGGTGTGGGACAGAAGCTAGAGTTTGGTAATTGTTTGGATTTATTTTGCAACTTCTGAAACACAGGTGTGTTAAATTTCAGAGGGATTGAACTGTTAGTATTGAATCTACGACAGGAAACGAAGGCGGGAAGAAGAGCTAGAACTTGTTTACTGTCTTTGATTTGATTTACTACATCTGAAACATGACTGTTTAAAATTGTGCTAAAATTAGCTATTAGTAGCGAAACTATACTTATAAACGCAGACTCTGATAAACTTTGATCTCAAAGTCGTCTCTGTCACATTTTGGTCATTAACTGGACTCTGAATATTTTCTGGCTCAAAGTGGACTCTGACTAATTTTGGTCTCAAAGCGGACTCTTTTTGGGCATAAACTGAACTCTGATTAATTTCGGTCTTCAAATGGACTAATTTTCGGTCTTTTACTGGGCTTTGATGAATTTCGGTCTTTTACTGGACTCTGACTATTTTCAGGCTCAATCTGGACTCTGTTAAATTTTGCTCTCAGAGTGAACTCTGATTAATTTTAGGTCTTAAATGGTCTCCGTCAAATTTCTGTCTTCAAACAGACTCTGCCTAATTTTCGGTCATTTATTGGAATCAGACTAATTTTCGATCTTTTACTGGACTCTGATGATAATCGGTCTGAAAATGGTCTTCGAATAATTTTCGGTCTTAAACTCATAAAATATGAACTCTGAAAAAATTTGAATTTCCTCCAAAAAATCTCTATAAGAGCGTATGAGTGATTTTTGGTCTGAATTTCCCCCATAAAAACTCTTTAACTCCAAATGAGTGACATTCAAAAAAAAAACAAAAATTGAGTTTATTTTCAAAAAAACGGGAGCGGACTTTACCCCTTAATTTTTCTGTAATAAACTAATATGAATTTTGAAATTATTTTCAATTTCTGCTATAAGAAACCTTTAACTCCAAATCGGAAACTGGAAAATTTATCAGGAAACCCGAAGACCCAGCGAAGAAGGGCCAAAATTTATCAGGAAACTTGACGGCTTAAACACCCCATCCATAATTTACCTGGAAGCCCCTGCAGCGTTCATTGCCCATCCTCCCCCTCCCCCCCCCCCCAAAAAAAAATGGGATGTGTACGCTGCACTCCCTACTACTCGTCATTACTTGGGGTAGTCGTTGATGACATCATCACTTGGAGCAGTTGTTGATGACGTCATTTCTTGGGGCAGTGGTTGATGACGTCATCACTTGGGGGCAGTGGTTGATGCCTTCATCACTTGGGGCAGTAGTTGATGCCGTCATCACTTGGGGCAGTGGTTGATGCCCTCATCACTTGGGGGTAGTGGTTGATGCCGTCAATACTAAGGGCAGTGGTTGATGCCTTCATCATTTGGGGAAGTGGCTGATGCCGTCATTAATTGGGGCAGTGGTTGATGACATCATCACTTGGGGCAGTGGTTGATGATGTCATCGCTTGGGACAGTGGTTGATGTCGTCATTAATTGGGGCAATGGTTGATGACGTCATCACTTGGGGGAGGGAATATCCTCTCTAGACAACTTTGAGAAACTCCGAAAGTGATAAATCATAGTAAGTCATAATTTTTATTAATTTGTGTGTTAATATTGGTTTATTATCGTGTTTATTGTACTCACCCATTGTACTCATCTAGTTGTTTTTGCAGGGGTTGAGCTTCGGCTTTTTGGTCCTGTCTCTCAACTGTCAATCAACTGGTGTACATATTCTTAAGCCTACAGGCTGTCTTAAATCTACATTTGAAACTGTACATGGAGTCTGCTTCCACACATCATTACTTAATGCATTCCAATTATTAACTACTCTGACACTTAAAACATTCTTTCTAATATCTCTGTGTCTCATCTGGTATCCACCTCTGTCCCCTTGTTCGTTTTTCACCCATTGTGACGATAATCTCTTTCAAGAGAGATTGAGCCTGCTCTTCCCTATATCATTTACGTCATTCTACAAGTACAAGATGCTATATTGAAGATACGGCCACCAGTATCACAAAACGTTTTGCCCAGGAAGCAAAGCGTACCTTGCACCCCCAGACACGCTGGCTCTCCACCCGTTGTCAACGAGCAAACTACCCATTCTCCGCCTGCCTGCTCCTGATTGGCTGGTGTATTGCCGACAGCACCTGCACCTGCACTCACGCCCTCTACCTGAGTCGACGTCTGGGCCAGCTCACGCCGTCCTCCTCAGAATATCTTTGTGCTCTTAGAAGTTGACATCTCTCTCTGGTAGACTAAGCCCTGGCTGTCATGTACTAAGGGAGGTGGCAGCTCTAGCCAATATTCTCAGCACCTGATTATTATTATTATTGTCTTGTACATTATTTTGTTTTAGAGTAAATTTCACATCTATTAATTATTCATGTTGTTTTGTTTTTTGACTTGTTTTGAATTTTACGTAAGCCAAGGGATTGTCTTTGTTCATATCTTGTTTTCTAAAGTAATTAAAATTTCATTTTTACATTTTGTGTTCTGCGTGTCTTCCCATTACCTTACCACAGACAAACAGGCAAGAAGTATCTTTTTTTTCTGTAAGTGTGACAATGCATTGCCACCTGCCATTGGAGGACTGCCGAACATCAATACTCCAACACTTTACCGTCACATTTCATGGGGGCCTGTCCGGGAGCTTCACTCAGGTACTAGTACCAGAACGTAAATTTGTGGTAAGCGTATTTGGCTTTGGTACAGTTGCTTTTCACTATTTTCAATATTCAATTTTATTTTCATATGGTGCTGTGTGTATTGTGCATTCCGAGAGCAGCATATGGTGAGTGTGAGAAAACTTTGGATTACGTGGTGACTGTAGGCCTCAGTCATTCTCTTATTTGGTCATCTCTCCCTCCGTGTTATTACTCGTGTTTACCATATTTTGTCCCTAGGATATTTCTCATATTTTCGGCAGATCATCATATTGGTACCCTGATACTGTGGTCTGTCCCCGGGTCAAGAGCACCTAATCTTCTGCAACCCGACGGTAGGAGAATAAAGAGGGCCATAGTTCCTCTAGCACGAACTTTGTTGCTGAATTGGGACCTCAGCAGCAGGTCTCGTCACCAGTTGACACCTCGCACCCCTACACGTCGGTCAGAGATGATGATATTTACCTAGGTAGGGAATTAGCTTTCTTTTTTCAGAGCACAAAAGTTCGCTAATTCTGTAAGTATCATATTTCATTTCAGTGGGAAAAACTTGCTTATGTCCTATAGAGACTCGGCAAGGTGTGCCTACATTCTTGGACTACCTAATTCACTTTTGAGGCAATTAAATGTTTCATTTGTTTTAGAAACTCATTTTCGCTTACTTAGTAGGATTTTCTTGCCCTTATCTTCTTACATTGAATACCGAGTACAAGATTTCTTGCGATCTTGATTTATTAATAATTTACCATCTTGAAATTAACATTAATTGTTAACGATTCCACAGGATAGGTACCAGTTACCACGTTGTCCTGTTTCTGACATTCACCATATCACAACAGTATATTCGTTGTACATTTATTTGCTAATTTCACCATGTTTCGTCTCCAAGCTTTCTGTGCAGATCCAGCAGGTGAAATAGAGAACTTAAGTCGTGCCAAAAGGACTGAATTACAAACTCTTGCACATGAGTATCGACTAGATGTTCCCCATGGAGCCAACAAAAATGAACTGCATAACCTGTTACTGGATCATCTCTTAGAGGAAGGTAAGATTAACTCTGAAACTCACGAAACTTACTCTATTGCAGATAAACCTGATTTGGCAGCTATGAAACTCAAACTGGAAATTGCCAAGATCGAGCGAGAGCAGCAAAGGGAAGCCCTCGAACAACAAAAAGAAGCTCTACAACTAAAGAAAGAGGAAGTCGCCCTCAAGGAACGTGAAACTGCAGTACTCTGTGAGCATGAGCGAATACCGCTTGAAGCAAAACATCGTCACCTGGAGATGCAACGCGAGCATGACACACAACAAGCAGCTCTGGCTATGGAATGTCGTCAACAAGAATTCGCGTTGGAAACTACACACCTCGCTCAACGCCAGCAAGCTACCGCCAGTCTTCCAGTAAGTTTCAATATCTCCCATGCAAGTAAGTTGATGCCACCATTTGTAGAGACAGAGGTCGACGTATTTTTTACCACCTTTGAGACCCTTGCTAATCACCTAAGCTGGCCTGCCGACCAATGGGCTACCCTTCTCAGAGTACATCTCACAGGTAGAGCTGCAGTTACACTCAGTACTTTGGCGTCTGAGAATGACTACCCGACCCTGAAGCAAGCAGTGTTGGACGCCTACCTTCTCTCCACCGAAGGCTACCGAAGAAAATTCCGTGACCACCTAAAGGCAAGTACCACCACCTTTCTAGAATTTGCTAATACCAAAAGGAGATATTTTATGATATGGCTGGAAGCAGCACATGTCTCTACCTTTGCAGAACTCGTCAACCTCACGCTAGTTGAAGAATTCTTGAGGCGTGTGCCTCCTCCTGTCCGTTTATATTTAGCAGATAAAGAAGAGACCGACTACCTAAAGTGTGATAAGTCGGCTGACACTTACAGCCTCATCCACCGGCTGACACCAGAACCACCTTCCAGTAAGAAGTCTTGGTACAGTTACGAGAAAGTGAGTACCGATCAAGCTGGCTCACAATTGTACTGTAAGTATTGTAGACTCTATGAACATACCATAGATAAATGTGGTAAGTCTCAATACAAAGGTAATACTGAATCCATTAAACCCAAACAGACTCCTCCTAAGTCCGGTAAGCCTGTGATGAATGTTGGTGTTCAGGTTAATGATCTTTCTCTCTTCAGTAAACACCTGTATTGTGAAACTGTCTCTACCAACGGTTCAGATCCGGAGGGACGTTTCAAACTGAAGATCTTGAGGGACACAGCGGCTCTCCAATCAATCCTTTTGAAATCAGCTGTGCCCAGTATCGCCTACACCGGGGAAACCGTCTTCATCACTGACCTCACTGCTACCACTCCTTATCCACTCGCCAGAGTCCACCTTGATTGTCCCTTCGTGACCGGTGAAGTCCAAGTCGCCATCAGGGAAAAGCCTTTTCCCATGCCTGGAGTGCAACTTCTCCTGGGCAACGACTTGGCAGAAGACCTGCAACCGACCAACCTGATCGTCATGGACAAACCCCAGGTGAGTACCTCTGTAATGGATAATCCCATCTTTGAGTATGTTCCAGCAAAGGTTCAAGAGAGTGATGAAGTTTCTCCTCCGGTTTTAGTGACCACCCGTGCACAAGCTGCACGACCACAGCCAGCTGACTCTACTGCTACCGCTGTCCCTCAAAACCCTTAGAAACTACCCCCGAATCTTACCACGTTGGAGTTCCGTAAGTTACAGAGGGAAGATCTTACCTTGACACCATTATTCTTCCAGGCTGAGACTCAACCTGACAGTATTCCTGGGTTCTTTCTAGAGAACGAGTTACTCTACCGCAGATACAGACCCAGTAAACTGGAGGAGGAGGACGATTGGGTCAACGTCGAACAACTAGTGATTCCTGTCAGCCTGCGGCCCACTATTCTACACCTGGCCCACAGAGCACTTTCGCACTACGGTTTTAACAAGACCAACCACGGAATCCGTCAAGACTACTACTGGCCAGGTATGGTAAATAGCGTCAAACAGTGTCATACATGTCAGATGGCAGGTAAACCGAACATCTCTATCCCGAGAGCACCACTGACACCCATCCAGGTGCCTGCGGAACCTTTCCACAGACTTATTAAAGACTGTGTTGGTCCTTTACCTCGGACCAGTTCTGGCAACGCCTATATACTAACCCTCCTGTGTCCTACCACCAGATTCCCCATAGCAGTTCCATTAAAGAACATTACGGCTGCTACTGTGGTGAAACACTTATTGAAGATCTTCACCCAGTATGGATTTCCAAGGGAGGTTCAGAGCGACTGTGGCACCAACTTCACCAGTGATCTCTTCAAGTTGAGATTCAACTGGAAGAGTTCAACATCAAACAGGCATTGTCCAGCCCCTATCATCCTGCTTCACAGGGTTCTCTTGAGCGTAGTCATCAGACTATTAAAGCACTCCTGAAGAAGTTTTGCAATGAAACCTCTAAGGATTGGGATAAACAACTAGATCTAATCATGTGTATATTTAGAAGTCTTCCCAATGAGTCTCTAGGAGTATCTCCTTATGAGATGCTCTACGGACGTAAGTGCCGTACTCCTCTCGAAGCTTTTAAAGACCCTCTACGTGATGCCACCTTCAGTGAGCATCAGAATGTGCTCCAGTTTCTTCAAAACCTACAACACATTCTAGAGAGGGTGCATAACTTTGCTAAGGATAATCTATTGAAAGCCCAGGAAAGGATGAAGACTCATTACGCCCAGAACAGCAAAGTAAGGAAATTTAAACCGGGAGACTTCGTGCTGGCCTATTTCTCTATCCCAGGTTCTCCCTTGCAAAACAGGTTTTCAGGACCCTACCGCATCAAGGAGTGCAGAAACAACCACAACTACGTTCTAGAGACTCCAGATAGGCGGCGGAAGACCCAGTTGTGCCACGTCAACCTCCTGAAGCTATATAACGGTACTCCTCCCACTGTGTTAATAGCATATTCTACCTTTAAAGGTCCATACATCCACAGTGAGACGTTCCCTGCTTCTCCTCCCGAAAGCACTGACACTGAGTCAGCGCTTTCCAATTCGGAAATCCTAACTGATCTTCATAACTATTTTTAGGACAATAATAGTGCACCTCTCATCAAAATCTTCAAGGAACATCAAGAGTTGTTCCGAGATGATCCACAAGAGTGTAATGTAACTCAGCACGACATCCAACTGCTCCCTGACACCCGGCCGATTCGTCAACCCTTCTACCGAATCAGCCCTAGCAAGAAGGAAGTCATGCGTGCTGAGGTACAGTACCTCCTGGATCATGGAGTGGCCACACCTTGTGAGTCCCCCTGGGCCTCACCCTGTATCTTGGTGCCAAAACCCCAAGGTAAGGTTAGATTGTGCACCGACTATCGGAAATTGAATAATGTGACTGTCAAGGATGCATACCCCTTGCCAAGGATAAATGACATCCTTGACGCCATTGGTAATGCCCGGTACTTTTCCCAAGTGGACTTGCTCAAGGGGTATTACCAAGTGTGTTTAACAGAGCGAGCCAAAGAAATATCTGCCTTTATCACTCCCTTTGGACTTTTCAGGTATGAACGCCTTCCCTTTGGACTATGTAATGCCCCGGCCACCTTTCAGAGAGCTGTCAACCGCGTCATCCAGGGCTTGGATAACACCTACGCCTATTTGGATGATATCGTTGTAGCATCCAACACCTGGAGCGAACATCTGCTCCAGCTGCACCGATTGTTCGCCAAGCTCCTGACAGCCGGCCTCACCATCAACCTGGACAAGTCCACCTTTGCCAAAGGTAAAGTGCGTTATCTGGGTCATGTAATAGGGAGTTGCAGCCTAGCTCCGTTAAACATACACACTCAAGCCATCAAGCATTATCCACAGCCTACCACCAGGAAGCAGCTCCTGCGCTTCCTTGGTCTTGCCTCCTACTACCGTAGGTTTGTGAAGAATTTTAGTACAGTAGCAACACCATTAATCACTTTAACCAGTCCCAAGCAACGGTATAATTGGTCCATTCAGCAAACCGTTGCTTTCGAACAACTCAAATTCCTGCTCTGTTCTAATCCTATTCTCGCCTCGCCAGATATCACCAAGCCTTTCATCTTCCATGTCGACGCCAGTGGTACCGGCATCGGGGGTGTCCTGATGCAGCAACGGGGCGAGGAGGTTCTACCTGTTAGCTACTACAGCTACAAGTTGAAACCCCACCAGAAGAACTACAGCACTATCGAGAAGGAGCTACTCTCCATCGTCCTGAATCTACAGCACTTTTCTCCATACCTACAAGGTGCTCGGTCTACCACCATCTACTCAGACCACAATCCTCTCCGCTTCTTACATCAAGCCCAATTCAATAATCAACGTCTTCTACGATGGGCTTTATATCTACAAGATTTCAACCTGGAGATCTTCTACATTAAAGGTTCTGACAACATCATAGCCGACGCCCTCTCCAGAGTCTATGAAGTAGAACCAGCTCCACCTATCACTCTATCACATGAAGACGTAACTTCTTCTGGAACCGCAGGCTTCGGGGGAGAGTTGTGACGATAATCTCTTTCAAGAGAGATTGAGCCTGCTCTTCCCTATATCATTTACGTCATTCTACAAGTACAAGATGCTATATTGAAGATACGTCCACCAGTATCACAAAACGTTTTGCCCAGGCAGCAAAGCGTACCTTGCACCACCAGACACGCCGGCTCTCCACCAGTCGTCAACGAGCAAACTACCCATTCTCCGCCTGCCTGCTCCTGATTGGCTGGTGTATCGCCGACAGCACCTGCACCTGCACTCACGCCCTCTACCTGAGTCGATGTCTGGGCCAGCTCACGCCGTCCTCCTCAGAATATCTTTGTGCTCTTAGAAGTTGACATCTCTCTCTGGTAGACTAAGCCCTGGCTGTCGTGTACTAAGGGAGGTGGCAGCTCTAGCCAATATTCTCAGCACCTAATTATTATTATTATTGTCTTGTACATTATTTTGTTTTAGAGTAAATTTCACATCTATTAATTATTCATGTTGTTTTGTTTGTTGACTTGTTTTGAATTTTACGTAAGCCAAGGGATTGTCTTTGTTCATATCTTGTTTTCTAAAGGAATTAAAATTTCATTGTTTATATTTTTTGTTTTGGGTGTCTTCCCATTACCTTACCACAGACAAACAGGCAAGCAGTCTCTTTTTTTTCTGTAAGTGTGACAAGGCATTGCCACCTGCCATTGGAGGACTGCCGAACATCAACACTCGAACACTTTACCGTCACACCCATACTAAAGTGTTTGTCTTTGTCCACCCTGTCAATTCCCCTGAGAATTTTGTAGGCGGTTATCATGTCTCACCTTAATCCTCTGTTTTCCAGGGATGTGGAGTTCAGCTCCCTTAGCCTTTCCTCGCAGGTCATACCTATCAGTTCCGGGACTAGTATGGTGGCAAACCTCTGAATCTTCTCTAAACTTGTCTTGTGTTTAACCAGGTATGGACTCCAGGCAGGAGCTGTATACTCCAGGAATGGTCCTACATAAGTAGTACATAAGGTCCTAAACGATTCCTTACACAAGTTTCTAAAGGCAGTTTTTATGTTGGCCAGTCTAGCATATGCCACTGATGATATCCTTTTGATGTGGGCCTCTCGGGACAGGTTCGGTGTGATATCAATCCCCAGATCTTTCTCTCTATTTCACTTTTGCAGGATATCACCTCCCATCGCCTAATTTCATTACTTTACACTTTACCACTCTGTAAAGTGTAACTCGGAAATTCAGTAGCTTTTTCTTGACCATTCCACCAGTTGGTCCAGGTCGTTCTGAAGTCTCTGTCTATCTTTATATGTTTTGATTCTTCTCATAGTTTTTATATCATCAGCAAACATCGAGAGAAATAAGTCTATACCCTCTGGAAGATCGTTTACATATATTAGAAACATAATGGGTCCAAGTACAGTGCCCTGTGGAACGCCGCTGGTGACATCTCGCCACTCTGATGTCTTCCCACGTCATTGTTACTCGTTGTGTCCTCTTGCTTAGATTCTCCCTTATCCACTGGAGCATCTTACCTTTTACTCCTATCCTACCTGTTGCTCCATCTTTTGTAATAGCCCTTTGTGACGTACTGAGTCAAAGGCTTTCTGACAGTTGTGTACAGGTCACTAAGCCTGTTGGGCTTTATCACTTGAAACTGAGTATGGAGTATGCCTCCACCACATCACTTTCTAATGCATTTCATTTGTTACCTACTCTGACACTAAAATATTTCTTTTTAATACATCTAACCATTCGTTTTCAAAACCATTCGTTTTCATCTTGAAAAACAAATTAATAAACGAGTCACAACATGGTTTTACAAATGGCCGTTCATGTTTAACAAATTTGCTATCATTATATTCCAGCATAGTTGAGGCAGTTGATATTGGTAAGGTTTGCGTTGTTTTGTACCATTTTAGGGGACATTACTTTGGAAATATAATTTGTTGTAGGGTATTCAAAATTTATTGTCCTGATACATGTGAAAGGTGCTGCAACTGGGCCAAGTTTCAGCATCGCAGCATAAATAGAGAGGGAGAAAAAAAATAAAAATGTTTTTTTTAGACAATTTTTCAACAATGTTCAAATAATTTCACAGCCCACAATTGTGAACCATAATCATTGCTATGACCTTACTATATAATAAAGATTTTGCTGTAGGATTTTTATCCCAGATGTATTTAGTGCAATAATACAGGTTTTTTAATGTTTCCCCAAAAACGTATGCAACAAAATGATGTTTATCAATATTTATAAATTCAATAAATCTACGTAGAAAAGAAAAGCTAGGGTAGTTTTTAGAGGCATAAACTCTACATATAATGTGCAAGTTTCATGTAAATTGTATAATAAATAAAGGCTGTGAAATCAGATATAGTTGTAAAATATTTATCTGCACAAATGAAGGTCAAAGTTCAGCCACCTTTGGCTGAGGTTGATGTTGACTAATATCATTCAAAATTTGCACCCTTGTAGATAGGCATGGGTTCAATAAGGTGTGCAAGTTCCATGAAGATCGCCTGATAAATAAAAAAAAAAATATTCAATAAATACAAAAAAATTATATATTTGCCACCAGTTTTATATGTACAAATATTTATGAAGTAATATCACAATATAACACTAAAACATACTAACCTAATATAATTGGTCAGAAATATGGGTCCTCTAGGTGGCACTAGTAGGCACCTGCCCCATTGCCGAGGTCAGCTCCCTCAGGGGCCTTTTCTTGGCTTGGTGGTGCGTTTCGGTTTCTGCATCTCCTTGTCGTTCTTACTAAAGTACCAGTCCCGTACGTCACTCTGTGGTAGACCAAGGAGGTTGGTCAGAGATCCCATCAGATACCCAGCGTTGTAGTTGACAGCTGTCATTGCCATGGGGAATTCTACCAGCACGTGATGTGCTGGGCCCTGCAACATCAAGAGCAAGAACGTCTGGAGTAGCAGGTGCAAGATCTGGAGTAGCAGGTGCAAGATCTGGAGTAGCAGGTGCAAGATCTGGAGTAGCAGGTGCAACATCTGGAGTAGAAGGTGGAAGATGTGCGGTGGCAGAGGGTGGGGGGGGGGGGGTAGCGGGCTGCGACAAGCTCCTCCCACTCGTGGCTGAGGTCACCTCGATCCTCACTCTCAGAGTGCGTAATCTACACATTGTGGCCATCTCGTACCTTCTACGGAGAGCTTGCATGCATCTAGCTTTCATAGCTTTCCCCTTCTTCGTTTGGTACGCCATATTGCAGTTAAACTAGCACAAATAGTGATAGTTCTGGGAGATATTGTGAGAGCACATCCACGATAGATCCACCAGCTCAGGGACACACAGAGTGACTGCTCAGCCAGAAACCCCACCCTCTCTCTCACAGGAGACTGTTGCCAATGAGCGAGTTTATATACGTTTTATGCATAACACGTTATTTTCCACGCTATTACGAAATATTAGACTTCTATAGTGTAGAGAGAATGTTAAGAGACTAGAAAAAACTGGGTATAAAGTAAGATTCATGTGAATCCCTTCACATGTGGGAATACTGTTGAATGAGGTAGTTGATGACATAGCGAAGAGAGCCACTGAAAAAACTCTTGTTGATGTTGTATGTCAGTTAACCTTGAAACAAATAAAAACAAGAATCAAGATGATCCAGGAGGGTGAAGAAATGATAAAGAGAATGGCAATGGTGGACAGTAGTAACACACTTAAGAATTATTCAATAATAAATACAAATTCGTCCTTCACTTATGGTAAAGGCAAGTCTACTTGGAAGGATTCAATTTACATGAGATAAGGATTAGGATACAAATATATCTGGCAATACGGTGTTGATGTCAGTGAAAAGATAAGGAGTGTAAATTATGTAGTATGCCGCACGACCACACCTTAGAACATTATATATTAGAGTGTCAACTTATTGAAAACTATAGAAATAAGGAAATAAATAGTGTACCACATAAAATTGTTTGGATGTGTGATAATGGTATGATAGACAGTATACTTAGGAGCTACAAGAATTTGCCCCGAGAGTGTAACAATTATATGCTGTACTTACTATATAAACCTGCAATGTTAAATGGGATTCTTGTAATGTTATTTGTCTATTTGTACTCACTGAATTTGTGCGCCCCTTGAGGGACTTGAAGTAGAGGGGGGTAGAAATAGCCTAAGCTACTCTATCCCTTTGAGATGTATTTATTCCTTATCTCAATAAACATACTTGAACTTGAACGTAAGACACAATACCCCACGGCACACCCAGGCCGCGAGGACCGGATTGGGGAAACTTGCAGTGGGAAATTTGACTCTAATTACGTTATTTTTCAAGATAACATAAAACGGTTTGCACCACAGTGTTGCCAGAACGTTGTAATATTTTTCGTAAATATTCGGCTTTTCTTTGGATTTTCCAAAGTAATGTCCCCTTAGCAAAGCTTTTGATACAGTGCCACATGAAAGACTGATTAAAAAGATAGAGGCTCATGGTATTGGGGGGTGCTATATTAAGTTGGATTAGGGCATTGCTATACTAAAGGAAACAGAAAGTTAGTATAAATGGAGTAAAGTCAGAATGGGAAAATGTTGTAAGTGGAGTGCCTCAAGGCTCTATCTTGGGATCTCTGTTGTTTATATTATATATAAATGATTTAGATTAAGGTTTGTGTAGCAACATTTGCAAATTTGCCGATGATACAAAAAACGGTAGGGAAAATAACACGGAAGACAAATCACTATCACTTCAAGTTGATCTAAATACGGTTTTAAAATATTCAGAAGACTGGCAGATGCAGTTTAATGCTGATAAATGTAAAGTTTTGAGGCTAGGTAATGATGATAGGGTTACAAGATACAAGCTAGATGGTGTTGAGATTGCAAAGTCGGATTGCAAAAGGGATCTGAGAGCTATGATTATTAAGAATTTAAAACCAAAAGATCAATGCATAAATGTTCGTAATAAGGCAAATAGGACACTGGGATTTATTAATCGAAGCATTAGTAACAAGACACCTGGTGTTGTTCTTCAGCTATATCTTGCTCTGGCTAGGCCCCATTTAGATTATGCAGTTCAGTTTTGGTCGCTGTACTATAGAATGGATATAAATTCGCTTGAACACGTCCGGCATAGGATGACAAAGTTTATTCCCCAAATTAGAAATCTTTCATATGAAGAAAGATTAATAAATCTTTAATTGCATTCACTGGAAAGGCAAAGTGTTAGGGGTGACATGACAGAGGTTTACAAGTGGATGAATGGACATAACAAAGGGATAATAATAGGGAATTAAGAGTATCGATACAGGAGAGAACACGAAACAATGGGTATAAATTGGATAAGTTAAGATTTAGAAAAAAATTGGATAAATACTGGTTCGATAACAGGTTTGTTGATTTGTGGAACCAATTACTGCGTAACGTGGTGGATGTGGGATCCCTCGATTGTTTCAAACGTGGGTTGGACATGTGTATGAGTGGGATTAGGTGGTTATAAATAGGAGTTGCCTCGTAAGGGCCAATAGGCCTTTTACAGTTACCTTTGTTCTATGATATTTAGTTTAATGAGATTAGCAACACTTCTACTAAGGGGGCGTTACTTCCAAATTTGCCCAAAATATGCAATAAATGAAAACTCGTTCGATTTCAATCAAACTTTTTTGACGAGTTGTACATGAAACAGCATCGTAGCATAAACAGGAAAGAAGAAAAAAATATTGAAGTAGTTGTCAAAATTATTCCAAAATGGTCAAAAACGATTGTCAAACACAAGTGTCAACTGAAATCATATCTATGACTCTCATCTGTCAAAATAGCATATATTAAAAATATATTATAATTAGTCTTATTAGAAAAAAATGTAAGTTAATTTTTTTTTTTATCGGATGATTTGCATGAAACTTATACACCTGTCTGCACATAAGCCTATCTGTAAGGGTGCCAATTTTGGAGAAAACTGGTTGATGTCAACCTCAGCCACAGATGGCTGCACCTTAGACTTTATTATTTTCTTATTTATTTTCAATATTTTGAACTAACATAAATGTTCAAATAACTTTTTCATATTTTATTCAATTTACATGAAACTTACACCTTATATGTATAGTGTATGTCTCTTGTGACGGTAAAGCGTTGGTGTTCGGCTGTTTCAAAAGCTGGGGGCAGGGCCTCATCACATCACAAAAAAAAAGAGAGAAACGTTTGCCCTTTCGTCTGTGGTAAGGTAATGGGAAGACACACAAAACACAAGTATATAAACAATGAAATTTTAATTACTCTGGAAAACAAGACATGAATAAAGGCAGTCTCATAAAATGCAGGACAAGTCACCAAACAAAATAACATGAATAATCACTGGCAAATGAAAAGTTACGCTAAGACAAGTAAGTTACAGTGATAGCAAAATAAAATAATATGGGTGCTGGAATACTGGCTTCAAGCTGCCACCTCCCTTAGTACACGAAAGCCAAGCCAGTATTAGTAAGTTCTCAGGCAGTAGCTTGTAAATGTTGCTTAAAACTGTAGCTTGTAAATAACTTGTAGCTTGTAAATGTTGCTTAAAACTGCTTAAACGTCTACCAGCGAGAGATGTCAACTTCTAAGAGCACAAAGATATTCTGACGAGTCTGGCGCGCTGCAGCCCAGACGTCGACTTGTGGTGGTGGCGGAGTGCAGGTGCGACGAGACACCAGCCAATCAGCAACAGGCAGGCAGAGGATGAGCAGTTTGCTGGTTATTGCGGCGGTGGCCAGGTGTTGGGGTGTGTAGGGTACGATTTGCTCTCTGGGCAAAACTTTTGGCGGTACTGGTGGACGTATCTTCTATATAGTATCTTGTATGTTCGACGTAATGATGTAGGGAAGAGCAGGCTCAATCTCTCTTGAAAGAGATTATCGTCTCAACTCTCCCCCGAAGCCTGTGGTTCTGGAAGAATTTACGTCTTCATGTGGTGGAGTGATAGTTGGAGTTGCTTCTACTTCATAGACTCTGGAGAGGGCGTCGGCGATGATGTTGTCAGAACCCTTGATATAGCAGATCTGCAGGTTGAAATCTTGCAGATATAAAGCCCATCGTAGAAGACGCTGGTTATGGAATTGGGCTAGATGTAAGAAGCGGAGAGGATTGTGGTCTAAGATGGTGGTAGACTTGGCACCTTGTAGGTATGGAGCAAAGTGCTGGAGATTCAGGACGATGGAGAGTAGCTCCTTTTCAATAGTGCTGTAGTTCCTCTGGTGGGGTTTCAACTTGTAGCTGTAGTAGCTGACAGGTAGAACCTTCTCGCCTCGTTGCTGCATCAGGACACCACCGATGCCGGTACCACTGGCGTCGACATGAAGGACGAAAGGCTTGGTGATATCTGGCGAGGCGAGAATGGGATTAGAACAGAGGAATAATTTGAGTTGTTCGAAAGCAACGGTTTGCTGCATTGTCCAATTATACCGTTGCTTGGGACTGGTTAAAGTGATTAATGGTGTGGCGACTGTACTAAAATTTCTCACAAACCTACGGTAGTAGGAGGCAAGACCAAGGAAGCGCAGGAGCTGCTTCCTGGTGGTAAGCTGTGGACAATGCTGGATGGCTTGAGTGTGTGTGTCTAACGGAGCTAGGCTGCCACTCCCAATTACATGACCCAGATAACGCACTTTACCTTTGGCGAAGGTGGACTTGCCCAGGTTGATGGTGAGGCCGGCTGTCAGGAGCTTGGCGAACAGTCGTTGCAGCTGGAGCAGATGTTTGCTCCAGGTGTTGGAAGCTATGACGATATCATCCAAATAGGCGTAGGTGTTATCCAAGCCCTGGATGACGCGGTTGACAGCTCTGAAAGGTGGCCGGGGGCATTACATAGTCCGAAAGGAAGGCGTTCATATCTGAAAAGTCCAAAGGGAGTGATAAAGGCAGATATTTCTTTGGCTCGCTCTGCTAGACACGCTTGGTAATACCCCTTAAGCAAGTCCACTTGGGACAAGTACTGGGCATTACCAATGGCGTCAAGAATGTCATCTATCCTTGGCAAGGGGTATGCATCCTTGACAGTCACATTATTTAATTTACGGTAATCCGTACACAGTCTCACCTTACCTTGGGGTTTTGGCACCAAGATACAGGGTGAGGCCCAGGGGGACTCACAAGGTGTAGCCAGTCCATGATCCAAGAGGTACTGCACATCAGCACGCATGACTTCCTTCTTGCTAGGGCTGATTCGGTAGAAGGGTTGACGAATCGGCCGGGTGTCAGGGAGCAGTTGGATGTTGTGCTGGGTAACATTGCACTCTTGGGGATCATCTCTGAACAACTCTTGATGTTCTTTGAAGATCTTGACAAGAGGTGCACTGTGATTGTCCTGAAAATAATTGGAAAGATCAGTTAGGATTTCCGAATAAGAAAGCGCCGACTCCTTGTCAGTGCTTTCGGGAGGAGAAGCAGGGAAGGTCTCACTGTGGATGTATGGCTCTTTAAAGGAAGAGTAGTTAATCACGACAGTGAGAGAAGTACCGTTATATAGCTTCAGGAGGTTGACGTGGCACAACTGGGTCTTCCACCGCCTATCTGGAGTCTCTAGAACGTAGTTATGGTTGTTTCTGCACTCCTTGATGCGGTAGGGTCCTGAAAACCTGTTTTGTAAAGGAGAACCTGGGATAGGAAAATAAGCAAGTACGAAGTCTCCCGGTTTAAATTTCCTTACTTTGCTGGTCTGGTCATAACGAGTCTTCATCCTCTCCTGTGCTTTCAATAGATTATATTGGGCAAAACTGTGGACCCTCTCTAGAATGTGTTGTAGGTTTTGAAGAAACTGGGGCACATTCTGATGCTCACTGAAGGTGGCATCACGTAGAGAGTCTTTGAAGGCCTTCAGAGGAGTACGGCACTTACGTCCGTAGAGCATCTCATAAGGAGATACTCCTAGGGACTCATTGGGAAGACTTCTATAGATACACATTATTAGGTCAATTTGCTTATCCCAATCCTTAGAGGTTTCATTACAAAACTTCTTCAGGAGTGCTTTAATAGTCTGATGATTACGCTCAAGAGAACCCTGTGAAGCAGGATGATAGGGGCTGGACAATACCTGTTTGATGTTGAACTCTTCCAGTGTCCTCTTGAAGAGATCACTGGTGAAGTTGGTGCCACAGTCGCTCTGAACCTCTCTTGGAAATCCATACTGGGTGAAGATCTTCAATAAGTGTTTCACAACCGTAGCAGACGTAATGTTCTTTACTGGAACTGCTATGGGGAATCTGGTGGTAGGACACAGGATGGTTAAGATATAGGCGTTACCTGAACTGGTCCGAGGTAAAGGACCAACACAGTCTATAATAAGTCTGTGGAAGCGTTCCGCAGGCACCTGTATGGGAGTCAATGGTGCTCTGGGAATAGAGATGTTCGGTTTACCTGCCATCTGACATGTATAACACTGTTTGACGTAGTTTGACGCTATTTACAATACCTGGCCAGTAGTAGTCTTTACGGATTCCATGGTAGGTCTTGTTAAATCCGTAGTGGGAGAGTGCTCCGTGTGCCAGGTGTAGAATAGTGGGCCGCAGGCTGGCAGGAATCACTAGTTGTTCGACGTTGGCCCAATCGTCCTCCTCCTTGAGTTTACTGGGTCTATATCTGCGGTAGAGCAACTCGTTCTTTAGAAAGAACCCAGGAATACTGTCAGGTTGAGTCTCAGTCTGGAAAAATAATGGTGTCAAGGTAAGATCTTCCCTCTGTAACTTACGGAACTCCAACTTGGTCAGATTCGGGGGTAGTTTCTGAGGGTCTTAAGGGACAGCGGTAGCAGTAGAGTCAGCTAGCTGTGGTCGTGCAGCTTGTGCACGGGTGGTCACTAAAACCGGAGGAGAAATTTCATCACTCTCTTGAACCTTTGCTGGACATACTCAAAGATGGGATTATCCATTACAGAGGTACACACCTGAGGTTTGTCCATGACGATCAGGTTGGTCGGTTGCAGGTCTTCTGCCAAGTCGTTGCCCAGGAGAAGTTGCACTCCAGGCATGGGAAAAGGCTTTTCCCTGATGGCGACTTGGACTTCTCCGGTCACGAAGGGACAATCCAGGTGGACTCTGGCGAGAGGATAAGGAGTGGTAGCAGTGAGGTCAGTGATGAAGAGAGTTTCTCCGGTGTAGGCGATATTGGGTACAGCCGACTTCAAAATAATCGATTGAAGAGCCGCTGTGTCCCTCAAGATCTTCAGTTTGAAACGTCCCTCCGGATTTGAACCGTTGGCAGAGACAGTTCCAGTATACAGGTGTTTACTGAAAAGAGAAAGATCATTACCATGAACACCAACATTCATCACAGGCTTACCGGACTTAGGAGGAGTCTGCTTGGGTTTAAGTGATTCGGTGTTTCCTTTGTATTGAGACTTACCACATTTATCTATGGTATGTCCATAGAGTCTACAATACTTACAGTACAATTGCGAGCCAGCTTGATCGGTACTCACTTTCTCGTAACTGTACCACGACTTCTTACTGGAAGATGGTTCTGGTGTCAGCCGGTGGATGAGGCTGTAAGTGTCAGCCGACTTAGCACACTGTAGGTAGTCGGTTTCTTCTTTATCTGCTAAATATAGACGGACAGGAGGCGGCACACGCCTCAAGAATTCTTCAACTAGCATGAGGTTGACGAGTTCTGCAAAGGTAGAGACATGTGCTGCTTCTAGCCATTTCATAAAATATCTCCTTTTGGTATTAGCAAATTCGAGAAAGGTAGTGGTACTTGCCTTCAGGTGGTCACGGAATTTCCTTCGATAACTTTCAGTGGAGAGAAGGTAGGCGTCCAACACTGCTTGTTTCAGAGTCTGGTAGTCATTCTCAGACGCCAAAGTACTGAGTGTAACTGCAGCTCTACCTGTAAGATGTACTCTGAGAAGGGTTGCCCATTGGTCGGCAGGCCAACTAAGTTGATTAGCAAGGGTTTCAAAGGTGGTAAAAAACACTTCAACTTCTGTCTCTACGAATGGTGGCATTAACTTACTTGCATGTGATATATTGAAACTGACGGGAAGATTGGCGGTAGCTTGCTGGCGTTGAGCGAGGTGTGAAGTTTCCAACGCGAATTCTCGTTGACGACATTCCATAGCCAGAGTTGCTTGTTGTTTGTCATGTCCGTGTTGCATCTCCAATTGGCGTTGTTTTGTTTCAAGCTGTATTCGTTCCCGCTCACGGAGTATTGCAATCTCACGTTCTTGTTCTTCCTTTCTTATGGCAGCTGCTTCCCTTTGTTGCTCGAGGGCTTCTCTTTGCATGGCAGCTGCTTCCCTTTGCTGCTCGCGTTCGATCTTGGCCAGCTCTAGTTTGAGTTCCATCGTTGCCAAATCAGTTTTATCTGCAATAAAGTAAGTTTCGTGAGTTTCAGAGTCTATCTTACCTTCCTCTAAGAGATGAACAGGTTATGTATTTCATTTTTGTTGGCTTGGTAGGGAACTTCTAGTTGATACTCATGTGCAAGAGTTTGTAATTCAGTCCTCTTGGCACGACTTAAAGTCCCTATTTCACCTGCTGGATCTGCACGGAAAGCTTGGAGACGAAACATGGTGAAATTAGCAAATAAATGCACAACGAATATACTGTTGTGATATGGTGAATGTCAGAAACAGGACAACGTGGCAACTGGTACATATCCTGTGGAATCGTTAACAATTAATGTTAATTTCAAGATGATAAATGATTAATAAATCAAGGTCGCAGGAAATCTTGTACCCGGTACTCAATGTAAGAGGATAAGGGCAAGAAAATCCTACTAAACAAGCGAAACTGAGTTTCTAAAACAAATGAAACAGTTAATTGCCTCAAAAGTAAAATAGGTAGTCCAAGAATGTAGGCATACCTTGCCGAGTCTCTATAGGACATAAGCAAGTTTTTCCCACTGAAATTAATATGATACTTACAGAATTAGCGAACTTTTGTGCTCTGAAAAAGAAGGCTAATTCCCTACCAATGTAAATATCATCATCTCTGACTGACGTGTAGGGGTGCGAGGTGTCAACTGGTGACGAGAACTGCTGCTGAGGTCCCAATTCAGCAACTAAAGTTCGTGCGAGAGGAACTGTGGCCCTCTTTCTCCTCCTACTGTCAGATTGCAGAAGATTAGGTGCACTTGACCCGGGGACAGACCACAGTACCAGGGTACCAATATGATGATCTGCCGAAAATATGAGAAATATACTAGGGACAAAAGATGGTAAACACGAGTAATAACACGGAGGGAGAGATGACCAATTAAGAGAATGACTGAGGCCTACAGTCACCACGTAATCCAAAGTTGTCTCACCTTCACCATATGCTACTCTCGGTATGCACAATACACACAGCACCATATGAAAATAAAATTGAATATTAAAAATAGTGAAAAGCTACGTTACCAAAGCCAAATACGCTTACCACAAATTTAGTATTTGGCACCAGTACCTGAGTGAAGCTCCTAGGACAGGCCCCCACGTAATGTGACGGTAAAGCGTTGGTGTTCGGCTGTTTCAAAAGCTGGGGGCAGGGCCTCGTCACATCACAAAAAAAAAGAGAAAAGTTTGCCCTTTCGTCTGTGGTAAGGTAATGGGAAGACACACAAAACACAAGTATATAAACAATGAAATTTTAATTACTCTAGAAAACAAGACATGAATAAAGGCAGTCTCATAAAATGCAGGACAAATCAACAAACAAAATAACATGAATAATCACTGGCAAATGAAAAGTTATGCTAAGACAAGTAAGTTACAGTGATAGCAAAATAAAATAATATGGGTGCTGGAATACTGGCTTCAAGCTGCCACCTCCCTTAGTACACGAAAGCCAAGGCTTAGTCTACTAGCGAGAGAGGTCAACTTCATGGAGCACAAAGATATTCTGACGAGTCTGGCGCGCTGCAGCCCAGACGTCGACTTGTGGTGGTGGCGGAGTGCAGGTGCGACGAGACACCAGCCAATTAGCAACAGGCAGGCAGAGGATGAGCAGTTTGCTGGTTACTGCGGCTGTGGCCAGGTGTTGGGGAGCGTAGGGTACGATTTGCTCTCTGGGCAAAACGTTTGGCGATACTGGTGGACGTATCTTCTCTATAGTATCTTGTATGTTCGACGTAATGATGTAGGGAAGAGCAGGCTCAATCTCTCTTGAAAGAGATTATCGTCACACTCTACACTCGCATTTTAGCGTTTCTTCCTAAGTTCATTTATTGACTTTATAATAGCAATAAACATGACATATTTGCATAATTTTTGGCGGGAACTTTGAATATTTGTATTAGGAAAACTAAAGATGTTTTGGAAACTTGCTAAGTTACGAACCGTTATTATATGCTAATGTGTCAGAAAAGTGTCATAGAATGATTTTATCTGAAAGGTGTGTTTTTTTTTTATTTACACTTGAAATGTGTAAAATTCGTTGAAAAAAAATCTCTCCTTCTATTTACGCTGTAGTACTGAAACTTGGAACAATTGCAGCCCTTTTCATATACAACTAGTCAAAAGATATTGGTTGACATTGAACAACTTTTCCGCAACCGATGTAATGGCCCCAGCTTAATTAAGCCAGCTTGCATAAATTACATTCTCTAGAAAGACAAAGAATTAGGGGTGACCTGATAGAGGTGTACAAATGGATGGATGAAGATAACAAAGGGGATATTAATAGGGTATTAAATGTATCAACACAAAACAGAACACGAAACAATGGGTACAATTTGGATAAGTTTAGATTCATGAAAGACCTGGGTAAATACTGGTTCGGTAACTAGGTTGTTGATTTGTAGACCCAATTGCCACGTATAACGTAATTGAAGTACGATGCCTTGATTGTTTCAAGCGTAAGGTAGACACATATATGAATGCGATTGGGTTGTTATAAATAGGAGCTGCCTCGTATGGGTAAAATAGGCCTTCTGCAGTTACCTTTATTCATATGTTCTTAAATACTGCATGTCCTTATTCTATGAACAAATCTGTCCCTATCTTACGTACGGAATCTGTGCATATGGGGTTCAATCACTGCAAACTACCTTAAGCCCATCATCACCCTGGAGGTTCTCTTCAATGATATATAAGATAAATAGAAGAACCCAAACAAGCTACTGTGGAAATGTGCAAGACAAACATATCAATTGTGACACTAGCTCTCCACTTATGTCATTTGCTTAATTTAGAAACTATACTTGTGGTCGGTCTCGAACCCATGTTGTTGATGTGACGATGTGTTATGAATTTTGTGGCTACCTCCTCAAGATTGTAACTTGCTTAGATAAATAAATTGTATTCAGTCCCTGAGCCCATTATGTGCATTTGTAACCTTTTCCACTACTGGACACAAGATGGGTATGGGGTGCATAATAAATTAACTAAACTAAAAACTATAATATGGCGTCGAAACCTGAACTGCATAATGTAAATAGGGGACTAACCAGAAAAAGATATAGGTGAAGAATAACACCAGGTGTTTTATTACTAACATTCTTTAAGCACAATTGGCAATTAATAATTCGTCCGGTGATTTGTTTGGCTTAAGTTTATTATATGTTTAATAACAATAAAACAGAATGACTGAGACCATTCTTAGGTTCAAACGCTATACCCCCAAAAGCTTAATAAAAAAAATCAAGTTGTTGAACGATTTTTACTTGAATTGTTCTACCGGAAAGATATTTAGAGAAGTTTTTTAGTAATTATGTATGTACTGTTTAGAAGCAGCACATCTGGATGGTCTCTCTCTCGAGTCCTGTTACCAGATTGGGTTAAAAAAAAGCAGTCCCCCGTGGCATAGTGGTAAAACACTCGTTTGTATCTACCGGGGAGAATTGACCAGGTGCCAATCCTTAACAGTAGCCTAGCTCTGTTCACCCAGCAGTGAATGGGTACACGATTTGGAGGGTCGTATTCCAGGGTCAAAATTAGGATTAAGGACATGCCTGAAACGCTACGTGTGGTAGTGACTTTACAAGAATGTAAGAACTCTTTTATATATATATATATATATATATATATATATATATATATATATATATATATATATATATATATATATATATATATATATATATATATAAAATAAATAAAAAAAGTAGCAAATTAGGCTAGTAAGTTTTGACTGCTCTCATAAATCAACTCATCATCCTTATAGACGTTGGGCTACTAATGTTAGTCAATGATTTATTAGTTATCCACATATAAATGTAATATGTGTAAATGACAGCTGCGTCAAACAGCCTGGTGGACCAAACTACAAACCGGAGAAGGCCTGGGGCCAGATTCACCAAGCAGTTACGCAAGCACTTACGAACCTATACATCTATTCTTAATCTTTGGCGGCTTTGTTTCCAATTATTAAACAATTAATGAGCTCGGAAGCACCAGGAGGCTGTTTATAACAATAACAACCGTTGATTGGCAAGTTTTCATGCTTGTAGACTGTTTAACAAATGTAACCAAAGCCGTCAAAGATTGAGGAAAGATGTATACGTTCGTAAGGACTTGCGTAACTGCTTCGTGAATCTGGCTCCTGGTCCTCGGGGGTAATTAGCTTTGGGTAATTACACGGACCCCTTGAGTGACGTGATGAATATGGGGGGCACAGTAAACTAATACTCACAGGATGAGTATGTGGTTCAAAAAATATACATATACAATATATGACAAAAATTTTAAAATATATTTTATGTTTCAGAATTTCTCTTGATATGTAATATAAGGCTTATACTTAAGTAAAGAGCTGTACTTGTAGATGACATTCCCCGGTTTGGCACCTTCTTTTGAAAATTACTTGCTTGTGGCTGACATATATAATCTGACTGCGTCAGCCATAATTCACCTAGACATCGATCCTGTACTTATCGATCCATCGATAAGTACTTCATTCATAATGATGTGCTGCCCGAAATCTTAGCGAAGTATCCAAAATTTGCTTGCTGTAAGAAATGCATGCACATGACTGTAAAGCTGCTGCCCAGTTGGGTGGGTGTGGAGCACATGACTGTAAAGCTGCTGCCCAGTTGGGTGGGTGTGGAGCAAATGACTGTAAAGCTGCCGGCCAGTTGGGTGGGTGTGGAGTACATGACTGTAAAGCTGCCGCCCAGTTGGGTGGGTGTGGAGCACATGACTGTAAAGCTGCTGCCCAGTTGGGTGGGTGTGGAGCACATGACTGTAAAGCTGCCGGCCAGTTGGGTGGGTGTGGAGCACATGACTGTAAAGCTGCCGCCCAGTTGAGTGGGTGTGGAGCACATGACTGTAAAGCTGCCGCCCAGTTGGGTGGGTGTGGAGCAAGACTAGTAACTCTGCGACTCCTCATAGATGTAAAGTGCCTTGTATAGTGACTGTTGTGAGCCTCTTGTTGAATCCCTTGTGACACAAAAGATTATTGATGTGTGTATTTGTGTGGGTGATTAAATATGTATACGTATGTATATGTACATGTATGCATGAGTATGTGTACACGAATATATAACATTAATAATTTTGTAACTAGCGTCAAAAGATTGTTATTTGCTTAGCTAAACGAACTAGAGGGTTCAGTTCCTGAACCGATTATGTGCCTCTGTAATCCTTTACACCCCCGCCCACGGAATGGGTACGGCGGGTGAATAATATTGAAAGAAAATGAATGGACCTAACCCCCACAATTTAATTAGCTAAGCAAGTTACAATCTTGATGAGCTAGTTACAAAATTCACTATTAGTCGTCACATCATAAATGGGTTCGAGATGGACCACAAGTAGTGCATTACATAATTTATCAGTATTGTGCAGCCTGTGATCCCCGCCTGGCTGGATACTGATACCTATGTAGTTTTCATGTGTCCGGACACCGACGATAGGGTGGTATTATTTATTTAGCTTAAGAGATATATATTTTTAAATGTTGTCACATTAACGGCTACATCTTCCTTCCTTCTGACATATAGATTTTTAAGGTTAATTAAAATATATGGAAAATAATTATACAATTTATTGGCTGGTGTGCAAGGCTTCACACTCTCAGAGCTAGCCATCAAGTAACTATCAAAATGCGTGTATCTTCGTTTTCACTTCAGTTATATTTATGACAGAGGATTTTAAATGTAGCCTATATTTCTTCCTTTCTGATGACATTAAAAACTTTCGTTAATTACAATATCTAGATCAAACTAACATTGATTTTCAAAAGGTTGTAGTTTCCATCAATGGAGAGCATCAGCCAAGAAGCTTTCTTTAAAGTATGAATATCTTTCCTCACCCAATAAGATCTAATCTCTGAATAAAACGCAAAAAACGACTTGACTGTAACCAATCCACCGTTGCCCATTGGATAGGGGTTGGGGGTTATGTGTATGATAAACATATCAATTGTGACACTAGCCTTCCATATATGTCAGTTGCTTAAATTATAAACTGTACTTGGGGTCGGTTTCGAGCCCTTTGTTGATGTGACGATGTGCATTGACTTTTGTAACTAGCCCATCAAGATTATAACTTGCTTGGCTATATGAATTGTGGGGCTCAGTCCCTGAGCCAGGTCCGTCTAATTACCACAAGCTACACAAGCTTCACAAAGCTTCCTGGCAATACGTTAGTAATGAATAAATATGATATGTTAGGTTAGGCTGACCTAACCTAACCTAAACTAACCTAACCTAACCTAACCTAACCTAACTTAACCAAACCAAACCTAACCTAACCGACGCTTGGATCGTCGACTTGATTTGGCTTCACCAGCTCTCTATTTTCGTCTAATTTCTTTATAAAAAGATACTTTTTCAGATTAAAATTATGTTTTTTCGTGTTGTACATTCAGTACCAACATTATAATGAGTAAATATATCATATTTATTCATTACTAACGTATTGCCAAGAAGCTTTGTGAAGCTTGTGTAGCTTGTGGTAATTAGACGGACCGCCTGAGCCCATTATATGCCTCTGTAACACTCCACTATCGCCCATAGGATGGGTATGGGATGAATAATAAATGAACTAAACTAAACTCTGCCTTTTTGATAACATATACAATTATAAGCTTTATTTGTGAACCTCAATTAATTAAACAATATATCACAGAGCCATTAGGGTTCGGTGAGATGAGTGAAGAGACATGGGAGATTTTGCATAAGTACAGTACACGGTAGTTTAAGTAGCGAACGCATGTCAACGAATAACGAGTATTCGTTATTCGTTCCTTGCAGAAGGAAGGACAAGGATTCGTATTCGTATTAACGAGTATTCGTTATTCGTTTTTGTTATATAACAAAACTATTGTCCTATGAAGTCGATTTAACTTCCAAACATATATTTTTTTATAAATGTTTTCTGGCTAGTAATGTTGGATTTTATTAAAAATGCGTATTCTACTTGTTAACGTTATAATTTAAATTTGTGATAATTTGTGAAGAGAAGTGCGACAACTGGATACGTTAACACTTTCCAAACAACGATATTTCTTGGATAAGTCGCTCCACAACATTGACGCTTGGACCGTCGATGTCCTTTGATGCCACTTATTTACTTATTTCAGCATGAAATTATATTAGTTTGGAGTAAATATATGTTTTCTCGTGGCCTGCATTCAGCACCCACATTATAGTGAGTAAATAAACCATATTACTTCATTACCTAAATAATGCTAGGAGGGTTTGAGAGGCTTTGGGTCTTTAGTGGACAGAATCTCCAATAGATGGGGCGAGAGTCGCCCCATCTCTCTCTCTCCCGAGCAAGAGTCAAAACTTAATTTAAAATTGATATATCTTTGTCCTCCAACATGATGCATTTCATTTGGTGCAATCACAATAATGTTCATATCTCGGTCTTTCTGAAGGCATATAGGATTTTAGGCTTTATTAGCATATCTTTGTTAATTATACAATATATCGGCAAGTGCATAGGCGTCTGCACTCCATGATCGAAAAGCTATTAAACGCCACTATAAAAACATATGTATCTTCACTTGAGCTATAAATATGTCTATTGTAATGTATTTGAAATGAAGCTCATATTTCTATCTTGCTTAAGACATGTAAAACATTTGTGTTTATTAACGAATATACATGAAATAAACATTGATCTGAGAGAGCTGCTCTGTCGTTCAGTCTGTACGGGGTGGGAGCTCCGTAATGTTTAAAATACATGTATCATCATTAGAACTTTAAATATTTCTATAGTAAAGTGTTTAAAGTGAAGCTTTTATGTCTGCCTTTCTTGAGACATATAAAACATATATGTTTATTAACGAATTCACGTGAAATAAACATTGATCTGAGAGAGAGTTGCTCGGTCGATCGATCTGTCCGGGGTCGGAGCTCGGCTATAATAAAAGTACACGTATCTTCGCTTTAAATTTAAATATGCCCATGGTAAGGTATTTAGAATGAAATTTATATTTCTATCTTTCTTGTGACATATAAAACTCTTACGTTCATTAAGGAATCTGCGTGAAATAGGCATTGTTCTGAGATGAATGCTGTGGGTTTCGAGCTCGACGAACGATGAAAACTGTCACTTTTATTCAACTACAAATGTCTTCGGTTTTACTTAAAATATTTGTCTGGTAAAGGTTTTACATATAGATCGCGTTTCTGTCTTTCTTCTGACTAATAAATAATTTTGGTTTAGTAAGTTATCAAGATGTTTCAACAATATTTTTTCGGCGTTCGTCTTTTCCAATACGGGCGACCCTTTTGAAAACGCGATACTTGGGTTAACCCATCCTATAGTTGGGTCAGTTTCCATTATGGTTCGGAACAGTTGTATAAAAGTGACAGTTTTCATCGCTCGTCGAGCTCGAAACCCACAGCATTCATTTCAGAACAATGCCTATTTCACGCAGATTCCTTAATAAACGTAAGAGTTTTATATGTCACAAGAAAGATAGAAATATAAGCTTCATTCTAAATACCTTACCATGGGCATATTTAAATTTAAAGCGAAGATACGTGTACTTTTATTATAGCCGAGCTCCGACCCCGGACAGATCGATCGACCGAGCAACTCTCTCTTAGATCAATGTTTATTTCACGTGAATTCGTTAATAAACATATATGTTTTATATGTCTCAAGAAAGGCAGACATAAAAGCTTCACTTTAAACACTTTACTATAGAAATATTTAAAGTTCTAATGATGATACATGTATTTTAAACATTACGGAGCTCCGACCCCGTACAGACTGAACGACAGAGCAACTCTCTCAGATCAATGTTTTTTTCATGTAAATTCGTCAATAAACACAAATGTTTTACATGTCTTAAGCAAGATAGAAATATGAGCTTCATTTTAAATACATTACAATAGACATATTTTTAGCTCAAGTAAAGATACATATGTTTTTATAAAGGCGTTCAGTAGCCATCCAAATCTACTGATCTTTTCTTGTGTGATCTTGCTAATTGCCAGGATGGGACTCAAGTATGAGTGGGGTGTATGCTGTGGCGTTTGCTGCATCACTTGCAAATGTTGAAGATCCGGTGAACCTTGTATATGATGTGCAGAATATGAGACAACATCTAGAAGAGAACTTCAATGGAAAGTATCTCACCTCATTCCCTGCAGCTCTGACACTGAGAAGAAAACGAATCTTCCGGTCATGCTCGATGGAAGTGTACTGCATTTGCAGAAAGCCAATTGATTTGAAGCTGATGGTATGCTGTGACCGTTGCAATATTTGGCACCATGAATCATGTGTAGGTGTTACAGAATGTAATGATGATTCGTGAATTTGTTTCTTGTGCGCTAGCAAGTTGTGAATTATAATTTAAAATATTTAATTAATACATTATTATTATTATTATAACCTTACCAAATGCTTTGCTGAATCAAATAATGTTATTACCTTCAATGTGTTACAATAGCATAATTAAGTGCTGCAATTGTCAGGTCTTTTATATAGTCGGTATTTGTTATATTCTGTACTCTTTTTATGTTATTTAAATTTCAAATAGAAATAGTTTTTAAAGTAACTATCTTAATAAATTTAAACCATATATTATTTAACATCAACAAATTATATTTCGAATATTAAAACAAATTTCAATCAATTAAAGGATGTATCCTTTAATGTTAAAAAGTGTTCAAATTGAAATAAATTACACTGTACGGTACAGTTGTGTTTAATTATGTTTTGCGATTCCTTTGGAAAAGGTATTTGTGCACCAAGTACTACTTGGTCATTATGAGATATGCTGAATGTTGTCAATATACCATCTGAATACGCCTCACTTTGCGTTCATCATTGGACGTCCTAATGATTAAGGTCCCCAAAAGGACTTAATCAGACCTCAGTGGATATTCTCTCTCTCTCTCTCTCTCTCTTTCTCTCTCTCTCAGCAGCCTCTTATGTGTTGTATGTGGGTGCTGAAGTTCAGTCTCTTGTCTATGTATAGGTCAAGGAACTTTCCATAAATGTTATTGCTAATGTTTACTTGTAATACTGGGTATATACATCCGGTGATATTACCCTCAAAAGCGGCGAGGGTAAGCCGCGGTCGTATGGTCTGAAAGCCACAAATATTTACAATGGGGGGGGGGGGGGGTGGATAACATTTCCTCTTCAAACACGAGCACACAAATGAACTATGTTACTTAACTGGAAGCACTCGTACAACATAATTTGCACGATTTCTCAGGATTATTATACTTCTTACAAGCATATATACAGTATAGTACCTAGGAGGTTCTCTTCAATGATATCTAAGATAATTAGAAGAACCCAAGAAAACTACTGTGGAAATGTGCAGGATAAACATATCAATTGTGACACTACCTCTCCACATATATCATTTGCTTAATTTACAAACTGTACTTGTGGTCGATCTCGAACCCATGTTGTTGATGTGACGATGTGTTATGAATTTTGTGGCTACCTCCTCAAGATTGTAACTTGCTTAGATAAATAAATTGTGTGTTACCGTCCCTGAACCCATTATGTGATAAATTAACTAAACTAAAAATATAGTATGGCGACTAAACCTGAACTGCATAATGTAAATAGGGGACTAACCAGAAAAAGATATAGGTGAAGAATAACACCAGGTGTTTTATTACTAACATTCTTAAGCACAACTGGCAAATACTTCGTCTGGTGATTTGTTTGGCTTGAGTTTAATATATGTTTAATAACAATAAAACAGAATGACTGAGACAATTCTTAGGTTCAAACACTTTACCACCAAGAGCTTAATAAAAAAATTAAAGTTGTTGAACGATTTTCATTTGAATTGTTCTTCCGGAAAAATATTTAGAAAAGTTTTTTAGTGATTATGTATGTGCTGTTTAGAAGTAGCCCATCTGGATGGTCTCTCTCTCTCGAGTCCTGCTACCAGATTGGGTTAAAAAAGCAGTCCCCATGGCAAAGTGGTAATTAAAGCAGTCGTTTATATCTACCGGGGAGAATTGACCAGGTGCCAATCCTTAACAGTAGCCTAGCTTTGTTCACCCAGCAGTGAATGGGTACACGGTTTGGAGGGTAGTATTCCAGGGGTCAAAATTAGGATTAAGGACATGCCCGAAACGCTATGCGTGGTAGTGACTTAAAAGAATGTAAGAACTCTTGTATATATAAATAAAATAAATAAATAAAAAAGTAGCAAATTAGGCTAGTTAGTTTTGACTGCTCTCATAAATCAACTCATCATCCTTATAGACGTTGGGCTTTTAATGTTAAAGTCAATGGTTGATTAGTTATCCACATATAAATGTAATATGTGTAAATGACAGCTGCGTCAAACATCCTGGTAGACCAAACTGCAAACCGGAGGAGGCCTGGTCCTCGGGGGTAATTAACTTTGGGTAATTACACGGACCCCCTTGAGTGACGTGATGAATATGGGGGGCACAGTAAACAAAGACTCACAGGATGAGTATGTGGTTCAAAATATATACAATATATGACAAAAAATTTAAAGTATATTTTATATTTCTGAATTTCTTATGATATGTAATATATAAGGCTTATACTTAAGTTAAGAGCTGTACTTGTAGAGGACATTCCCCGGTTTGGCACCTTCTTTTGAAAATTACTTGCTTGTGGCTGACATATATAATCTGACTGTGTCAGCCATAATTCACCTAGACATCGATCCTACGTCATATGATGATAGAGTGCAATTACGGTAATATTTCAACTTTATAGGAAATCGTTAAATCATAAATATATCTTGGTTCTTATATTTGAAATATTGTTACATTCAACGTTTGAAAACAAAGTTCATATCTGTATTTTTAATAAAATATAAAACATTAATGTTTATCAACTCATCTCTGTTAGTTAGTTTAGCTCATTTATTATGCACCCCATACCCATCTTGTGGGCGGTAGTAGAAAGGGTTACAGAGGCACATAATGGGCTGAGGGACTGACGTGCTTATCTCGGAAGCTAGACACAGATATAATGAAATAATCAATGATGGAGTCAGAGTCTGTCTCTTGTGGATTCCTTCCCATATTGGTCTCCGAATGCATGATAGAACTGATGAGTTGGCCATGACTTTTGCTCGTAAAGAGGGAATTAATTACCAACTTGGACTGCCGTTGAGCAGTCTGAGGGAAGCAATATCCCAGGAACATCAACTAAATTTCGGAGACTTGAGGCAAAGTAAAATTCACACCAGTTACTCCCTCTATCATCATTCTATTATGCAGGAAGAACCGCACGTCTGTCATCCAATAAGGTTAGCAGACTTCTCGATGTTACCACTGCTAGGCTTAGGCTCGGCTACAAGTATCTCTGGGAGTTTGTAACATCTGCTGATGTAGATTTGACTAAATGTAAACTCTGTCAGCAGAACTATTCACATACTTTGCGTCATTATATAATGGAATGTGAAAAAAATCGCCGAGTTCAGAGATAACACCATCAATAGTGTCCCAAAAATGTGTAAGTACTTCATTCATAATGATGTGCTGCCCGAAATCTTAGCGAAGTATCCAAAATTTGCTTACTGTAGGTAATGCATGCACATGACTTTAAAGCTGCCGCCCAGTTTTGTGGGTGTGGAACACATGACTGTGAAGCTGCCGCCCCTTGGGTGGGTGTGCAGGAAGACTAGTAACTGTGCGACTCCTCATAGATGTAAATTGCCTTGTATAGTGACTGTTGTGAGCCTCTTGTTGAATCACTTGTGACACAAAAGATTACTGATGTGTGTATTTGTGTGGGTGATTAAATATGTATGTGTATGTATATATGTATACGTATGTATACATATATACAGGAGGCCTGGTCGACGACCGGGCCGCGGGGACACTGAGCCCCGGAAGCACCTCAAGGTAGCCTCAAGGTATGTATATGTACATGTATGCATATGTATGTGTACATGTATATATATAACATTAATTATTTTGTAACTAGCGTCAAAAGATTGTTATTTGCTTAGTTAAACGAACTAGAGGGTTCAGTTCCTGAACCAATTATGTGCCTCTGTAATCCTTTACACCACCGCCCACGGGATGGGTATGGGGTGTATAATAAAGAAAGAAAATGAATGGACCGAACCCCACAATTCATTTAGCTAAGCAAGTTACAATCTTGATGAGCTAGTTACAAAATTCACTATAAGTCGTCACATCATAAATGGGTTCGAGATCAACCACAAGTAGTGCACTACATAATTTATCAGTATTGTGCAGCCTGTGATCCCCGCCTGGCTGGATACTGATACCTAGGTAGTTTTCATGTGTCCGGACACCAGCGATAGGGTGGTATTATTTATTTAACTTAAGAGATATATATTTTTAAATGTTGTCACATTAACGGCTACATCTTCCTTTCTTCTGACATATAGATTATTAAGGTTAATTAAAATATATGGAAACTAATTATACAATTTATTTGCTGGTGTGCAGGGCTTCACACTCTCAGAGCTAGTCATCAAGTAACTATCAAAACGCATATATCTTCGTTTTCACTTCAGTTATATTTATGACAAAGGATTTTAAATGTAGCCTATATTTCTACCTTTCTGATGACATAAATACTTTCGTTAATTACAATATCTAGATCAAACTAACATTGATTTTCAAAAGGTTGTATATTTTCCATCAATGGAGAGCATCAGCCAAGAAGCCTTCATTTAAATATGAATATCTTTCCTCACCCAATAAGATCTAATCTCTGAATAAAACGCAAAAAACGACTTGATTGTAACCTTTCCACCGCTGCCCATTGGATGGTGGGGAGAGGGGGTTATGAGTAGGATAAACATATCAATTGTGACACAAGCCCTCCATATATGTCAGTTGCTTAAATTATAAACTGTACTTGTGGTCGGTTTCGAGCCCATTGTTGATGTGACGATGTGCGTTGAGTTTTGTTACTAGCTCATCAAGATTATAACTTGCTTGGCTATATGAATTGTGGGGCTCAGTCTCTGAGCCTATTATATGCCTCTGTAACACTCCATTATCGCCCATAGGATTTGTATGGGGTGAATAATAAATGAACTAAATTAAACTCTGCCTTTTTGATAACATATACAATTATAAGCTTTATTTGTGAATCTCAATTAATTAAACAATATATCACAGAGCCTGTAGGGTTCGGTGAGATGACCGAAGAGACATGGGAGATTTTACATAAGTACAGTACATGGTAGTTTAAGTAGCGAACGCATGTCAACGAATAACAAGTATATATAACAAAACTATTGTCCCATGAAGTCGATTTAACTTCCAAACATATATTTAATAATAAAATAAAATAAAATAAATAAAATGTTTATTTAGGTAAGGTACATACATACAAGAGATTTTACAAAGAGTGATGGATTTATAGATGGGGCTAGTACATACAATGCCTAAAGCCACTATTACGCAAAGCGTTTCGGGCATGAAAAACTTAAATGACTAAAGCCTAATACTAATTGAGCATAAAGAATAAAATGAGTTGAGAACAAATAAAAAAATGAAATAAAAAGGGGGACCATGGCTGAAAAAGCAGCACAAATACATTTCGGTCGACAAACAGCGTCATTTAAAAAAAAAAACAGACATTGGTTGACAATAGCGGGGTAAGGTAAGTTAAAAGGAATTTATTAGGTATAGCTTCGTTTTTATCTTAAATTGGTTGAGAGAGGAACAGTCTTTAACATGGTTGGAAAGGTTGTTCCACATTCTGGGTCCCCTTGATTTGTAGAGCATTTCTGCGGTTGAAGGAAAACGCTCACCGAGTGGGGGACTTATTTTATTTTATAATAATAATAATAATTGAATATTTAAATACAAATAATTAATTAATAATAATAGTCATAATTAATGAATAAATCAATAATTGATAATCCTTAAATGAAGAAGCATGATAGCTCATTATAACAAATAAATAGAAGATCAAAGTGGAATTAATTATGGTGGCTATTAATGATTAGTGAATAACCATAAATTATTATACAGAAATAAAATTAATGGATAGCCGTTATAATGATTAAATCACATACAATGAAGAGAGATCTCTAATTGAAAGTTACATGATTGAAATTCCGGTAATTCCAATTCTTGGTATTCTTGGCTTATCACTTTGGGGGTTACTTCGGAGCACCCCCAATCCCGTGAGGGCCAGCGGCGCGGAACCCCCACCCCCGAAGGGCGAGCGGAAGCTGGCTGCTATTAGTAGGAACATGACTATACTCGCTACCGTGGCCGTAAGCGTGCCCGTATGTCCGGAGAGGCCATTAAAAAACAATCAGGATTTCCTGACTGAAAAAGGTACCATTCCGGGTCTACTAGGCAGATATGCTGCTAACTGACGCAGCTCGCTTGGTGGGCCGACGGAGCGCCATCTTGACGAGCCGTGGAGCAGAGAGGCGGGATGGCCCACCGACTATGCCCTGGGAGGACCTACTGCCGGGTTTGTACTCCATGCAGGGAGCGCTTTCCACCAAGCCGAATGACTGGTCGATCCCGTGTATATCTTCGTCTTAGTAGCTCGCCCTCACAGGGACCAGTCCTGGAAGGATGGTCCCAGGGCGGGTGTGGGAATGTGAACGCTGTCCATTCCGAGGCCGACTCCCCAGGATCGACCCCGTGTCGGTCATTGTCGCTGTGGTGAGCCCCGCGGGTGTGGTGTGGAGGTGTCAGCTTAGAAGCATGTCGGTCACCTCCCAGGATACCTCGCACGGTGGGCATGAGAGCTGGTCCATCATCACAGGTTTTCCTCGTCCTCGTTCTATTGTGGATCTGGAAGTATTAAAACAGTAAGGGTGGGCAGGAGCTGGTGTGCAGAGGTAACGTGAAAAGCAAAGGCACAGGTGCGTGGGACCCGCATCTAAGTGTACTGCTGGCAACTTAGGCTGCGAGAGTGGGGATACTGGATGCGACACCTGTTGCGTAAGGCAGGAATGGGTAGAGCTGAATGAAGCCCCAGTGATACTGAGTGGGGAGTAACCGAGTAGCCCAGTGATGGTACTGCCTGATACAATAAGTGCTACCTCCTGGAACAATCGGACGCCTCCTCAGTGGGAAACTAATAGAAGTAGTTAATGTCAGCGTCAAGTAGTTAGTAGGCACCGGCACGGCGATTATCAATAATAAATTATATATAATAATATTTATATAAATATTTTTATATAAATTATCAAAATAAAATTAATAATAATATATAAATTAAATATAATACAAATAAAATATAATAAACTTTATAATAAATTATAAATTATTATAATATATATTTTTATAAATATAAATTATTTTAAATAATATAAATTATAAATCAATGTTAAAACACAGTGCAGACAGTGGACTGCAGGTGGCCCCGAAGACTGCGTAGAGTGCAGCGAAGTCCATATCACTATGCAGCGGTAGATACTAAGGAACGCCAACCGGCCAAGGTAAGAGGGTGTTAAGTGGCGTCGAACTGCGTGACCGCTTACGCTCAACAAGACGAATTAGAACTGTAACGAAATTATTATTAAGAATGGAGAGAAAATGCGTTCTTCCCTTCATCACTCGTGAAATTCCTCGGCTGGGACACGCGATCTGTAGCCTTGGCAGCTGGACCATTGCAGCTGCGGCATCTTCGCTTGGACGGCGCTAGATGTCAACTTCGGCTGGTTACCTCCTTCCGGAGCCTCAGCTACTGGGTCATCGGCTGGAAACTCGTCAGCCGGTACATCCGGGGCTGGGCTAGGCCCCCCGGGGCATGCTCATCTGGAACACCACCAGCTGGCCCAACAGCTGGGCCTCGCCCAGCGGCCGTAACGCTACCAGCTGGGTCCTCAGCTGCTGGATTATCGGCATGGACTACGTCAGCCGGCACCTCAGCAGCTGGGACTGGCCCGAGAAACAAACAAACAATATATAATACATAAATTAGAAAGGAATATAAGGAATGACAAAATGTAAAGAACAGAAATCGTATATAAATAAAGAGGGTGACTGTGCATGCTCGGCTGAGGCTTCGTCTGCTATTATTAGCTACTAATAATTAATTAACAAAACTCATAATAATAATGGTTGATTATACGGGCATGCTCGGCTGGACCTTCAGCTGCTGGGTCACCGGCAGCATATAAATAATAATTAAACAACGGCAAACAATTAATTAACAATAATCACGATGATTAATTACAAGGGCATGCTCAGCTGTAAGACCGTCAGCTGAGCCTGCAGCTGCTGGCTCATCGGCTGGGACCACATCAGCCGGCACGTCAGCAGCTGTGCTTCGCCCCTAGGAGTGTGCTCCGCTTGGAACACTACTAGCTGGGCCATCAGCTGCTGGATCATCTTCTGGGACCACGTCAGCCGGAACCTCAGCAGCTGTGCTTGGCCTCCAGGGGCATGCTCAGCTGGAACACCCCCAGCTGAGCCATCAGCTGCTGGATCATCGGCTGGGACCACCTCGGTCGGAACGTCAGCAGCTGTGCTTGGCCCCCAGGGGCATGCTCAGCTGGAACCCCACCAGAAAGGCCATCGGCTGGGATCACATCAGCAGCTGTGCTTGACCCCCGGGGGCATGCTCAGCTGGAACACCGCTAGCTGTGCCATCAGCTGCTGGATCATCGGCTGGAACCACAACAGCCGGAACATCAGCAGCTGCCCCCAGGGGGCACGCTCAGCTGGCCCGTCAGCTGCTGGGTCATCGGCAGCGTATCCACGTCAGCCGGTACATCAGCAGCTGTGCCCGGCCCGAAGGCAGCTGGGCCATTAGCTGCTGGATCACCGGCACGGATCACATCAGCCGGCTCAACAGCGGTAAATCAAATGAGTAACGAAATTATAATAACCAGTATGGATAATTAAATATGAGGATAATAAACAGGGAAAGTGAATAGACGTAACCAGAAATAATGACTGAATAATAATTGAGACCTCGTTTGTGTGTACCCGTCAACATTGTGTAACTGGCACTAGGCTCCGACAGCAATGTGCCATGTCACAATCTCCCTAGTTGCATCCATTGCAGCACTGGCGCACTGCTCAGTTAGTTTATACGGCAACGAGTAATGAGGTACATTCATTGTTCCTTATCCCAAAAATAAGCACTGGGGGAGAACGAATATATTAAAGAATAATAATGAAGAATAATACCACGAAAGGATAACAATACTAAGGAATAATTGACAGGATTCGGCTGAATCGAATCTTCGGGCCGGAAGTAATTCTTGATCTTACTAATGATAATATAAGCATAAGGAAAGCTGTTCGTTTCTTAAAGTAAAGATTCATTAACTGGAGCGCCAGCTGCTGGATCTTCGGCTGGGACCTCGTCAGCCGGAACTTCAGCAGCTGGGTTAATAATAATTATAATAAAGATGAAAGAAAACTTCCCAATTGTTTCCGCCTATGCCGGGAGTCTAACCCGGGCCCTTAGTGCTACGACCCCCAAGCGCTGTCCAAACAGCTGCGGGGCCCAGCACTAATAATGAATCAACAATAAAGAATAACAAACGAGGAATAATTGATAGGATACATCTGGACCGACTCTTCGGAACTGAAGCAATTCATGTTCTTATTAAAGTAATAAAGGCATAGAGAAAAGGTATTCGATTCTTAGTAAGATTCATAGTAACTGAAGCCTCAGCTGCTGGACCAACGGTTGGCAGCTGGGTTAATAATAATTATCATAGAGAGTAATAATAATAAAGAATAATAACCATGGAGACAATAATAAAGGAATAATTGATAATTTTGTTCCGAATCGAGTCTTCGGAACCGAAGGAATTTTTGATCATAAAAAGATAATATAAGCATAAAGAAAACTTAACCTTTTCTTAAAGTAAAGAATCTTAGTAACTGAAGCCTCAGCTGCTGGATCATCGGCTGGGCCGCGCCAGCCGGAACTTCAGCAGCTGGGTGAATAATTAATTATAAAGAATAAATAATAAAGAATAATAACAAATAAAGAATAACAATAGTAAGGGCGACGAACCAGTCAGTGATTAACAATCGCTTGTGCACTGCTCAGTTAAACGACAACGAGTAATGCGAAACAGCAGGTGTTCTCTATCCCATAATTAAGAATAGATTAATGACGATTATAATAAGGAATAATAATAACTATAAATGATAACACTAATAAAGAATAATTGGCTAGATTCGACTGAATCGATTCTACGGAACTGAAATAAATCTCGAATTTATTAAGTAGGATATAAGCATCAAGAAAACTTAATCTTTCTCGTAGGAAAGAATCTTAGTAACTGGAGGGGCGGCCAGATGGGCGACGCCACCAGCGTGGCGCCGCCCGCCCCCGGGCGTTAAGAGCCCGCACGTGCACAGGCGCCCACCGGGGCAAGGGGCGATGCAGAGACCCCAAGGACCACCCCTAGGGCAAGCAAGCCTGGCCGCGTGGGCGTCACCACCAGATCCAGCTGTGCTGTGCGTACCAGTGGCTTTACAAGGAAGTGACTAATACGCTACGTATCCTCGCAATTCCAATGTACCTTCTTGTATATGTATAATTAAGTAAATAAAATAAATAAATAACGAAATAAACTGGGCCAGGCCACGCGGGCAACACCACCAGGAGTGGCGCCGCCCGCCCTCGTGCAGGGAAACCCACACGTGCATTGCATGACACGCACTCCCGGGCACGGCACTGAGGGCGGGAAGGGCATGCTCAGCTGGAACACCGCCAGCTGAGCCTTCTGCTGCTGGATCATCGGCGGGAACCACTTCCGCCGGAACGGGACATAGGGGGGGGGGGGGGAGGGAGCCCTGCGCGTGCTCCCTACGTGGTCCCCGGTCCCGTTTGCAGCCTGCAGGAGGCCCTCAGAGGCAGGCGAGAGCCCGGTACGCCCACACCCTGTACCCCTCAGCCCGGGCGTGAGGCGAGGCGAGGCCCCTAAGCAGCCCCCAGAGGCGTGAGAGCCGTAAGGAGCCAGTCCATGCGGCCCACGCCGTACCCCAGGCACGGACACTAGGCCACGCCGTGCACACCTCCGGGCCCCAGTGACGCCCCCTAGGGCAAGGAAACCATTAGGACTGACCGCATGGGCCACACCACCAGGCGTGGGGGACTCCGGCCCACGGGCGTAGAGGAGCCCACACGTGCACACCTCGCGGCCCAGACACCCACTAGGACGAGGGCGTAACAGAGCCCCTTGGGACCCCGCCTAGGGCAGGCAGGCCCCTGAGAGCCGAGACCAGATGGGCGACACCACCACTGTGGCGCCGCCCACCCCCGGGCGTAGAGGAGCCCGCACGCAAGGTGCGAAGGGGGGTCCCCAGGGACCACGCCTGGGTTAGCACGCCACTGAGCCTGGCTAGGTGGGCGACACCACCAGAGCGGCGCCGCCCGCCCTCGTACGGAAGGGGGAGCCACACGTGCATGGCACGACACGCACTCCTGGGCACGGGACTGAGGGCGGGGAGGAACCCCGCCGTGCAGCCCAGCTCCGTAGAGAGGGGAAAAAAAAGAAAACCTGGGCAGCTAGCTACTGCGTCGGAACACGCGCGACCGGGGACAGACGCTGGGCACACGCCGGGCACTGGGGACATTTCTAACTAAAACAGGGCGCCCCACACGCGGGCGTGGAGGGAAAACACAGGTAGAACTGTACCTTAGGATAATGGAGATGTGCCGGCTGCTCTGGAACGCCTATTGCTAACACTGAAAACTTCACTCAATCCGGAGCCCAGTGTGGGCCGCCCTTGCAGGCGACAGGGGGTGGCATGGAAGGCTATGTCGAAAGTGCGTAGGGGTCCATAGAATGGGGACTGGTCATGTCGTCTACTGCAATTTCGGATACCGGGCTAGAAGCAACTTCGTTCACTGAGAAGTTTGTACATACAAACCATTCCCATCGTATATGTGCTGGTTTGTGTTCGCTGTTGTTCTCGTCTGAATAAATACATGGCTAATACCAACAACTGAACCATGTGAGGTTAGCAGACACTGACCAGGTCCACAAACTCCATCTGATTGTAAGGTGTGAAATAATACTATAGTGTATTTTTCAATCGCGCTGCCAATAATTTGATTTAAACCCACACTCTCAAGAAAACGTGAACATCACAAAACCTATATAAATATCTCTCTCTCTCTCTCTCTCTCTCTCTCTCTCTCTCTCTCTCTCTCTCTCTCTCTCTCTCTCTCTCTCTCTCTCTCTCTCTCTCTCTCTCTCTCTCTCTCTCTCTCTCTCTCTCTCTCTCTCTCTCTCTCTCTCTCTCTCTCTCTCTCTCTCTCTCTCTCTCTCTCTCTCTCTCTCTCTCTCTCTCTCTCTCTCTCTCTCTCTCTCTCTCTCTCTCTCTCTCTCTCTCTCTCTCTCTCTCTCTCTCTCTCTCTCTCTCCCTCTCTCTCCCTCTCTCTCCCTCTCCCTCCCTCTCTCTCTCTCTCTCTCTCTCTCTCTCCCTCTCTCTCCCTCTCTCTCCCTCTCCCTCCCTCTCTCTCTCTCTCTCTCTCTCTCTCTCCCTCTCTCTCTCTCTCTCTCTCTCTCTCTCTCTCTCTCTCTCTCTCTCTCTCTCTCTCTCCCTCTCTCTCTCTCTCTCTCTCTCTCTCTCTCTCTCTCTCTCTCTCTCTCTCTCTCTCTCTCTCTCTCTCTCTCTCTCTCTCTCTCTCTCTCTCTCTCTCTCTCTCTCTCTCTCTCTCTCTCTCTCTCTCTCTCTCTCTCTCTCTCTCTCTCTCTCTCTCTCTCTCTCTCCCTCTCTCTCTCTCTCTCTCTCTCTCCCTCCCTCTCTCCCTCCCTCTCTCTCGATAAAAACGAAGCTATACCTAATAAATTCCTTTTAACTTACCTTACCCCGCTATTGTCAACCAATGTCTGTTTTTTTTTTTAAATGACGCTGTTTGTCGACCGAAATGTATTTGTGCTGCTTTTTCAGCCATGGTCCCCCTTTTTATTTCATTTTTTTTATTTGTTCTCAACTCATTTTATTCTTTATGCTCAATTAGTATTAGGCTTTAGTCATTTAAGTTTTTCATGCCCGAAACGCTTTGCGTAATAGTGGCTTTAGGCATTGTATGTACTAGCCCCATCTATAAATCCATCACTCTTTGTAAAATCTCTTGTATGTATGTACCTTACCTAAATAAACATTTTATTTATTTTATTTTATTTTATTATTAAATATATGTTTGGAAGTTAAATCGACTTCATGGGACAATAGTTTTGTTATATATACTTGTTATTCGTTGACATGCGTTCGCTACTTAAACTACCATGTACTGTACTTATGTAAAATCTCCCATGTCTCTTCGGTCATCTCACCGAACCCTACAGGCTCTGTGATATATTGTTTAATTAATTGAGATTCACAAATAAAGCTTATAATTGTATATGTTATCAAAAAGGCAGAGTTTAATTTAGTTCATTTATTATTCACCCCATACAAATCCTATGGGCGATAATGGAGTGTTACAGAGGCATATAATAGGCTCAGAGACTGAGCCCCACAATTCATATAGCCAAGCAAGTTATAATCTTGATGAGCTAGTAACAAAACTCAACGCACATCGTCACATCAACAATGGGCTCGAAACCGACCACAAGTACAGTTTATAATTTAAGCAACTGACATATATGGAGGGCTTGTGTCACAATTGATATGTTTATCCTACTCATAACCCCCTCTCCCCACCATCCAATGGGCAGCGGTGGAAAGGTTACAATCAAGTCGTTTTTTGCGTTTTATTCAGAGATTAGATCTTATTGGGTGAGGAAAGATATTCATATTTAAATGAAGGCTTCTTGGCTGATGCTCTCCATTGATGGAAAATATACAACCTTTTGAAAATCAATGTTAGTTTGATCTAGATATTGTAATTAACGAAAGTATTTATGTCATCAGAAAGGTAGAAATATAGGCTACATTTAAAATCCTTTGTCATAAATATAACTGAAGTGAAAACGAAGATATATGCGTTTTGATAGTTACTTGATGACTAGCTCTGAGAGTGTGAAGCCCTGCACACCAGCAAATAAATTGTATAATTAGTTTCCATATATTTTAATTAACCTTAATAATCTATATGTCAGAAGAAAGGAAGATGTAGCCGTTAATGTGACAACATTTAAAAATATATATCTCTTAAGTTAAATAAATAATACCACCCTATCGCTGGTGTCCGGACACATGAAAACTACCTAGGTATCAGTATCCAGCCAGGCGGGGATCACAGGCTGCACAATACTGATAAATTATGTAGTGCACTACTTGTGGTTGATCTCGAACCCATTTATGATGTGACGACTTATAGTGAATTTTGTAACTAGCTCATCAAGATTGTAACTTGCTTAGCTAAATGAATTGTGGGGTTCGGTCCATTCATTTTCTTTCTTTATTATACACCCCATACCCATCCCGTGGGCGGTGGTGTAAAGGATTACAGAGGCACATAATTGGTTCAGGAACTGAACCCTCTAGTTCGTTTAACTAAGCAAATAACAATCTTTTGACGCTAGTTACAAAATAATTAATGTTATATATATACATGTACACATACATATGCATACATGTACATATACATACCTTGAGGCTACCTTGAGGTGCTTCCGGGGCTCAGTGTCCCCGCGGCCCGGTCGTCGACCAGGCCTCCTGTATATATGTATACATACGTATACATATATACATACACATACATATTTAATCACCCACACAAATACACACATCAGTAATCTTTTGTGTCACAAGTGATTCAACAAGAGGCTCACAACAGTCACTATACAAGGCAATTTACATCTATGAGGAGTCGCACAGTTACTAGTCTTCCTGCACACCCACCCAAGGGGCGGCAGCTTCACAGTCATGTGTTCCACACCCACAAAACTGGGCGGCAGCTTTAAAGTCATGTGCATGCATTACCTACAGTAAGCAAATTTTGGATACTTCGCTAAGATTTCGGGCAGCACATCATTATGAATGAAGTACTTACACATTTTTGGGACACTATTGATGGTGTTATCTCTGAACTCGGCGATTTTTTTTCACATTCCATTATATAATGACGCAAAGTATGTGAATAGTTCTGCTGACAGAGTTTACATTTAGTCAAATCTACATCAGCAGATGTTACAAACTCCCAGAGATACTTGTAGCCGAGCCTAAGCCTAGCAGTGGTAACATCGAGAAGTCTGCTAACCTTATTGGATGACAGACGTGCGGTTCTTCCTGCATAATAGAATGATGATAGAGGGAGTAACTGGTGTGAATTTTACTTTGCCTCAAGTCTCCGAAATTTAGTTGATGTTCCTGGGATATTGCTTCCCTCAGACTGCTCAACGGCAGTCCAAGTTGGTAATTAATTCCCTCTTTACGAGCAAAAGTCATGGCCAACTCATCAGTTCTATCATGCATTCGGAGACCAATATGGGAAGGAATCCACAAGAGACAGACTCTGACTCCATCATTGATTATTTCATTATATCTGTGTCTAGCTTCCGAGATAAGCACGTCAGTCCCTCAGCCCATTATGTGCCTCTGTAACCCTTTCTACTACCGCCCACAAGATGGGTATGGGGTGCATAATAAATGAGCTAAACTAACTAACAGAGATGAGTTGATAAACATTAATGTTTTATATTTTATTAAAAATACAGATATGAACTTTGTTTTCAAACGTTGAATGTAACAATATTTCAAATATAAGAACCAAGATATATTTATGATTTAACGATTTCCTATAAAGTTGAAATATTACCGTAATTGCACTCTATCATCATATGACGTAGGATCGATGTCTAGGTGAATTATGGCTGACACAGTCAGATTATATATGTCAGCCACAAGCAAGTAATTTTCAAAAGAAGGTGCCAAACCGGGGAATGTCCTCTACAAGTACAGCTCTTAACTTAAGTATAAGCCTTATATATTACATATCATAAGAAATTCAGAAATATAAAATATACTTTAAATTTTTTGTCATATATTGTATATATTTTGAACCACATACTCATCCTGTGAGTCTTTGTTTACTGTGCCCCCCATATTCATCACGTCACTCAAGGGGGTCCGTGTAATTACCCAAAGTTAATTACCCCCGAGGACCAGGCCTCCTCCGGTTTGCAGTTTGGTCTACCAGGATGTTTGACGCAGCTGTCATTTACACATATTACATTTATATGTGGATAACTAATCAACCATTGACTTTAACATTAAAAGCCCAACGTCTATAAGGATGATGAGTTGATTTATGAGAGCAGTCAAAACTAACTAGCCTAATTTGCTACTTTTTTATTTATTTATTTTATTTATATATACAAGAGTTCTTACATTCTTTTAAGTCACTACCACGCATAGCGTTTCGGGCATGTCCTTAATCCTAATTTTGACCCCTGGAATACTACCCTCCAAACCGTGTACCCATTCACTGCTGGGTGAACAAAGCTAGGCTACTGTTAAGGATTGGCACCTGGTCAATTCTCCCCGGTAGATATAAACGACTGCTTTAATTACCACTTTGCCATGGGGACTGCTTTTTTAACCCAATCTGGTAGCAGGACTCGAGAGAGAGAGACCATCCAGATGGGCTACTTCTAAACAGCACATACATAATCACTAAAAAACTTTTCTAAATATTTTTCCGGAAGAACAATTCAAATGAAAATCGTTCAACAACTTTAATTTTTTTATTAAGCTCTTGGTGGTAAAGTGTTTGAACCTAAGAATTGTCTCAGTCATTCTGTTTTATTGTTATTAAACATATATTAAACTCAAGCCAAACAAATCACCAGACGAAGTATTTGCCAGTTGTGCTTAAGAATGTTAGTAATAAAACACCTGGTGTTATTCTTCACCTATATCTTTTTCTGGTTAGTCCCCTATTTACATTATGCAGTTCAGGTTTAGTCGCCATACTATATTTTTAGTTTAGTTAATTTATCACATAATGGGTTCAGGGACGGTAACACACAATTTATTTATCTAAGCAAGTTACAATCTTGAGGAGGTAGCCACAAAATTCATAACACATCGTCACATCAACAACATGGGTTCGAGATCGACCACAAGTACAGTTTGTAAATTAAGCAAATGATATATGTGGAGAGGTAGTGTCACAATTGATATGTTTATCCTGCACATTTCCACAGTAGTTTTCTTGGGTTCTTCTAATTATCTTAGATATCATTGAAGAGAACCTCCTAGGTACTATACTGTATATATGCTTGTAAGAAGTATAATAATCCTGAGAAATCGTGCAAATTATGTTGTACGAGTGCTTCCAGTTAAGTAACATAGTTCATTTGTGTGCTCGTGTTTGAAGAGGAAATGTTATCCACCCCCCCCCCCCCCCATTGTAAATATTTGTGGCTTTCAGACCATACGACCGCGGCTTACCCTCGCCGCTTTTGAGGGTAATATCACCGGATGTATATACCCAGTATTACAAGTAAACATTAGCAATAACATTTATGGAAAGTTCCTTGACCTATACATAGACAAGAGACTGAACTTCAGCACCCACATACAACACATAAGAGGCTGCTGAGAGAGAGAGAAAGAGAGAGAGAGAGAGAGAGAGAATATCCACTGAGGTCTGATTAAGTCCTTTTGGGGACCTTAATCATTAGGACGTCCAATGATGAACGCAAAGTGAGGCGTATTCAGATGGTATATTGACAACATTCAGCATATCTCATAATGACCAAGTAGTACTTGGTGCACAAATACCTTTTCCAAAGGAATCGCAAAACATAATTAAACACAACTGTACCGTACAGTGTAATTTATTTCAATTTGAACACTTTTTAACATTAAAGGATACATCCTTTAATTGATTGAAATTTGTTTTAATATTCGAAATATAATTTGTTGATGTTAAATAATATATGGTTTAAATTTATTAAGATAGTTACTTTAAAAACTATTTCTATTTGAAATTTAAATAACATAAAAAGAGTACAGAATATAACAAATACCGACTATATAAAAGACCTGACAATTGCAGCACTTAATTATGCTATTGTAACACATTGAAGGTAATAACATTATTTGATTCAGCAAAGCATTTGGTAAGGTTATAATAATAATAATAATGTATTAATTAAATATTTTAAATTATAATTCACAACTTGCTAGCGCACAAGAAACAAATTCACGAATCATCATTACATTCTGTAACACCTACACATGATTCATGGTGCCAAATATTGCAACGGTCACAGCATACCATCAGCTTCAAATCAATTGGCTTTCTGCAAATGCAGTACACTTCCATCGAGCATGACCGGAAGATTCGTTTTCTTCTCAGTGTCAGAGCTGCAGGGAATGAGGTGAGATACTTTCCATTGAAGTTCTCTTCTAGATGTTGTCTCATATTCTGCACATCATATACAAGGTTCACCGGATCTTCAACATTTGCAAGTGATGCAGCAAACGCCACAGCATACACCCCACTCATACTTGAGTCCCATCCTGGCAATTAGCAAGATCACACAAGAAAAGATCAGTAGATTTGGATGGCTACTGAACGCCTTTATAAAAACATATGTATCTTTACTTGAGCTAAAAATATGTCTATTGTAATGTATTTAAAATGAAGCTCATATTTCTATCTTGCTTAAGACATGTAAAACATTTGTGTTTATTGACGAATTTACATGAAAAAAACATTGATCTGAGAGAGTTGCTCTGTCGTTCAGTCTGTACGGGGTCGGAGCTCCGTAATGTTTAAAATACATGTATCATCATTAGAACTTTAAATATTTCTATAGTAAAGTGTTTAAAGTGAAGCTTTTATGTCTGCCTTTCTTGAGACATATAAAACATATATGTTTATTAACGAATTCACGTGAAATAAACATTGATCTAAGAGAGAGTTGCTCGGTCGATCGATCTGTCCGGGGTCGGAGCTCGGCTATAATAAAAGTACACGTATCTTCGCTTTAAATTTAAATATGCCCATGGTAAGGTATTTAGAATGAAGCTTATATTTCTATCTTTCTTGTGACATATAAAACTCTTACGTTTATTAAGGAATCTGCGTGAAATAGGCATTGTTCTGAAATGAATGCTGTGGGTTTCGAGCTCGACGAGCGATGAAAACTGTCACTTTTATACAACTGTTCCGAACCATAATGGAAACTGACCCAACTATAGGATGGGTTAACCCAAGTATCGCGTTTTCAAAAGGGTCGCCCGTATTGGAAAAGACGAACGCCGAAAAAATATTGTTGAAACATCTTGATAACTTACTAAACCAAAATTATTTATTAGTCAGAAGAAAGACAGAAACGCGATCTATATGTAAAACCTTTACCAGACAAATATTTTAAGTAAAACCGAAGACATTTGTAGTTGAATAAAAGTGACAGTTTTCATCGTTCGTCGAGCTCGAAACCCACAGCATTCATCTCAGAACAATGCCTATTTCACGCAGATTCCTTAATGAACGTAAGAGTTTTATATGTCACAAGAAAGATAGAAATATAAATTTCATTCTAAATACCTTACCATGGGCATATTTAAATTTAAAGCGAAGATACGTGTACTTTTATTATAGCCGAGCTCCGACCCCGGACAGATCGATCGACCGAGCAACTCTCTCTCAGATCAATGTTTATTTCACGTGAATTCGTTAATAAACATATATGTTTTATATGTCTCAAGAAAGGCAGACATAAAAGCTTCACTTTAAACACTTTACTATAGAAATATTTAAAGTTCTAATGATGATACATGTATTTTAAACATTACGGAGCTCCCACCCCGTACAGACTGAACGACAGAGCAGCTCTCTCAGATCAATGTTTATTTCATGTATAGGATCTTAATGATGTGAATTTAATGGATAATGACAAGACTTGGAAATATCTGGAATGCAGAAGCTAGAAGATGATTCATCAACCCCCAGATTTGGTGGGAGGAGAAACCCCAAAAATTCAGGAAAATTTGTGATTTTCCAGGATTTAAAAAAAAAAAACATTGGCAGTCAGGCATAAATAATTATAAATGTCTGTCAGGGTAATATAACTAATGAAGTCAGAATATCTTTTTATTAAGTTTCTATAAAAACCTCTCTTAGCAAGTGTTTGCCTGTACCAAAAAAAAGTAATAAAGTAAAACCACTAATTAATGTTTTTGCTCTGTATTTTGATTAATAATCCTTTTACATAAAGAATTAGTAGGGAATTAGGGGTTGTAAAAGATACAGTGAGTTTGAAGCACAAGGTAGGAAACTATGAGGATGAAATAAGGTTCTTTTTTTATTTTACTTTTGAACTAGGTATGGGTTGGAAACTTTTTTAATTTATCAGTGAGAAAATTCGAAAGACTGGGCCCCTTTTATTTGCATGGAGTGTTTGCACAGATTTAGTCTTACTCTGGGGATATATAAGCGATATTTATTTCCGGTATGGTGCTCATTGGTTCTATTAAATAAATAGTGAAAAAGTTTCAGATCAACATTAGCATTTAGGAACAAGGTTTTGTACATGTAGATTGCACAGGAGAATGTGTGGAGTGAGTGTATGTTTAGCATCTGATATTCTCATATCAGATATAGACAAAAATACAAGTCACAGCTTCGTATCATCCTTTGCAGATGACACAAAAATCAGTATGAAAATTACCTCGGCTGAGGACATTGAAAAACTTCAAGCTGATATTAATAAAGTTTTCGACTGGGCATCAGAAAATAACATGATGTTTAACAGTGATAAATTCCAGGTACTCAGGTACGGTAAAAATGAGGACCTTAAACATAATACAGAGTACAAAACACAATCAAATGTACCCATAGTAGGAAAACAGCATGTAAAGGATTTGGGAATAATAATGTCTGACGACCTAACGTTTAAGGAGCATAACCAAGCAAATATTGCGACAGCCAGAAAAATGATAGGATGGATTACGAGAACTTTCAAATCCAGGGATCCCATCACAATGGTTGTACTCTTCAAGGCACTTGTGTTGTCCCGTCTTGAGTACTGCTCAGTACTCACTTCCCCCTTCAAAGCAGGAGAGATTGCTGAAATAGAGGGAATACAGAGAACATATACGGCACGCATAGACGCAATAAAGCACCTAAATTATTGGGATCGTCTCAAAGCCCTCCAAATGTACTCACTAGAAAGAAGACGAGAGAGATATCAAATAATATACACTTGGAAGATACTGGAGGGCCAAGTAGAGTTACATGTAACTACTCTGTAACCCCATAGAAGCCCCACTCATATCATTTGTAACAAGTGGTTGGCCAGTCCGGGAGGAACATTATAAGTGTAAAAAATTAGATTCTTGAGTGCCAAAATTAAAATTTTTTGTTTTCCGCAGAACGGTTGTGTGCTAGCCTAGGGTCCAGCTCATCTAGCAAAGGACATTCTTGCACTGACTGGACACCCAGCTGGATCCCTTCACGATTAAGGTTAGTGTGGCCTTGTGTTAGGGGCCGTGCAAATTTTTGTTTTTTTTTCCAATTTTTATTTTTTTAATTTTTTCTTTGGCTGGGAGCTAAAATTATTAGTGATGTCTTCTGAAATGCAGAACCTGGCAAGGGAGCCTTCAGTGGTAGAGATAAAGAAACTTAAAAAGTCTAATTTACTATTAAGGGGTAAAGGGGTACTATTAAGGGGTAAAGGTAGTTAGAAGACAAGAGTATCAAATATGGGAGAGCTAAAAGGCCCGGCCCCCAAAATAAACTATCCACAGTAGTAATAACTTGCTACAAGACCATATATGTTAGTCTAAGGGTTGATCACTGCGCTCCCACCTTGGAAGAAGAGATACTCTGTAATTCATGTACTTATTTATTAACCCCTTAACAACCCCCCGTATACACTCACACCAATAACAATAATAATAATAACTTTACCACACTATCTTACGTTAAAAGCCTTGGTCCACATAGACAGGATACAAGGTTTACACTAATAACAAGCTAGGGTAAAGTACTACTGGATAAGCACTGAAGCTGGATGCAGCTTAGGGTAGTGAGACCATGTGGTACCCTAATACAAACACAACACTTAGGGTAAACAAAACACTGGCAAATACTAACCCCAGGTCTCACCAATAGTTACTACCAGAGTAGGTACACTCACTAATGCCCCGTACTTAGCTTAAGGATACAGGAACTTCAGGTAAGGGAAATAAGTAAGAGGAGAAGGGAGGAGAGTAGGGATACAGCCACAGAGTAGGTCTTATCCGCACGACACTAGCCAAAAGAAGAGCGAGCTAGCGACCAGCTGCCTCCCTCACGTCGTGGTGCCGGAAGGAGCCTAATTGATCGTGCAGCTAAGCACATTAAAGATCTTCCCCTATGCAACGTATTGTTACTTTATGAATGATTAGAAAGTATTAGTAAGCAAAGTTGGTGCCTATGTTATTATTTAATAATCAACCCCCAGCTCAGTCTTTAAATGCTCTTTGAGAAACAATAATAGTCTTACGTCTGGCAGGAAAGATACAAACAATTGCCATTCGAAATGCGCCAACTGTACTACAAGGAAGTTTAATAGCTCAATTTTGACCTCTGGTTTCCACTGGAGAACCCAGGGTCGTAACACTGTCTAAGATAATTAGACGAGCCAAAACTAAATACTACGAAGATAAATTTACCCAAATAAAGAGCAACATTAAACAAACTTGGAGAACAATTTCTCAAATATTGGGATCAAAGAAGTCTTTAAATAACAAACCGACTCTCCTGTCTAATAACAATGGTCAGCTTTCAGCCTCTGATTCTGCTATTGAGTTCAATAGGTTCTTCTCTTCCATTGGTTCATCCCTTGCAAATGATATTCCATCTTCCAGTACAGACATTAAGGACTATCTTTCAGGTAACTATCCACAGTCTCTGTACCTAAAGCCTATTAATTCCACTGACGTCAATGAGATAATCCTTTCCCTTAAAACCAAGTCTGGTGCCCTTGAGGAGATACCAACTTTAATTTACAAAAAAGCCTCCAGATCTTTAGCCCCTGCTATTGCTTTGCTCTTCAACAAGTCACTTGAACTCCAAACCTTCCCAGATATTCTAAAAAAAAGCGAGAGTAACGCCTGTCCACAAATGTGGTAATCTCACAGATGTTAACAACTACAGACCTATATCTATCCTGCCAAACTTGTCAAAAATTTTTGAAAAACTAATCTATAAGCAGCTTTACTCATATCTAGCCAAACTCAATATACTTAGCCCTTGCCAATATGGCTTCAGACCCAAAAAAAGCACTAACGATGCACTTATTAGTATGCTTAACTCGATTCATACAGCTCTTGATAAAAATGAGTTCCCTGTTGGGTTGTTTGTGGACCTGCGTAAAGCTTTTGATACTGTCAACCACCAAAACCTTCTTCTTAAATTACATCATTATGGAGTCAGAGGACACTCCCTACAATACCTCAAATCCTACCTTACTGACAGGCTCCAATATGTTTCTGTGAATAATACAATTTCTCCCACCCTACCCATCAACATTGGTGTTCCCCAGGGCAGCATACTTGGCCCTCTCCTCTTTCTCATCTACATTAATGACCTTCCAAATGCCTCCCAACCCCTCAAACCAATTCTATTTGCTGACGACACAACCTTCATTTACTCCAGTCCTGATCCCCTTGCTCTAAATGCCACAGTAAATACTGAGCTAAATAAAGTCCATCTGTGGCTAACTGCCAACAAACTCACCCTTAACATTGACAAAACCTTCTATATTCTGTTTGGCAATAAATCCTCTAATCAAATAAATCTCAAAATAAACAATACCCAAATTTGTAACAAATTAGATGGCAAATTTCTTGGCATTCTCATTGACCACAAGCTGAATTTCCAGGGACACATTCTAAACATATCAAAAAAAGTTTCAAAAACTGTGGGCATTCTTTCTAAGATCAGATATTATGTACCACGCCCTGCCCTGGTGACTCTCTATTACTCCCTTATCTATCCATATCTCAACTATGGTATTTGTGCTTGGGGCTCTACTACCCAAAATCACTTACGTCCTCTAATTACTCAACACAAAGCTGCTATTAGGACAATATCCAATTCTGGCCCCAGACATCACTCGGTACCCCTACTCAAATCTCTGAATATGTTAGACATTAAGTCACTGCACATTCTCTCATGTGTAGTATACATATATAAAACGCTAAACTATAATGCCAATCCTGATCTCAAAAGCTTCATAGAAGGTTGTAACAGAACCCATGAGCATCACACCAGAAATAAATACAGTTTTGATATTCCTAGAGTACGACTTAATCAAACTAGAAATGCTCTACAAATCAAGGGGCCCAGAATGTGGAATGACCTTCCCAACCATGTTAAAGACTGTACCTCTCTCAACCAGTTTAAGTTAAAAGCGAAGCTATACCTAATAAATTCCCTGTAACCTACCTTACCCTTCTATTGTCAACCAATGTCTGTTTTTTTTCTTTAAAGAGCGCTGTTTGTCGACATAATTGTATTTGTGCTGCTTTTTCATCTATGTTTTCATTTCTTGTTTTCATTCTACTCATTATGCTCAATTAGTATTAAGCTTGTCATTTAAGTTTATCATGCCCGAAACGCTTTGCGTAATAGTGGCTTTAGGCATTGTATGTACTAGCTCTACCTATAAGTCAACCAATCCTTGTAAAAATTTATTGTATGTATGTACCTTACCTAAATAAAATTGTATTGTATTGTATTGTATTGTATTTACGTGTTCTGCGGGTAGGTAGTTCCATATGTTAATAATCATGTGGGTAAAAAAAATCTCCTGTTCTCAGGAGATTTCTCCTATGTTGTGGCTTTTAATGCTTGAAACTGTTTTATCATAATAAACAGTTTAAATATTAAAATGGTATATATATGTTTTTTAAAAATCTTTCTCAAAGAATAAATTTTGAATTTTAAATTTCAACCTTCTTAAATACAACTAAGTGACTACATTACAACTAAGTGAGTACATTTTCTTGTACATGTATTAGCATGACTCTAGCATTTATTAACCTGACTCTTGCAGTTATATTAATCTGACTCTGGCATTAATATTACCCTGTATCAACACTGGCAAATATATTAGTCAGACTCTGGATATGAATTACTGTATATCTGTTTATTATTTAGTTACGACGTGGTGCTACCTCACTCAGCTAATTTAGAACTTAAAACATGACATTAAACTTCAACAATATATTTACCTGAGTTTACCTGGAAAATATATTGTTTATAGTCTATTATATCAATATTATATAACTCCCACTAATACCTCTGATGTTAATGGCATTATCCTTTCTCTTAAAAGAAAGTCAGGTGCCCTGGCTGAGATACAAACTGTAACTTACAAAAAAAGCCTCCTGATTTCATGCTACAGCCATTGCATTGCTCTACAACAAATCACTTGAACTCCACACCTTTCCTGATACTGTATTAACAAAAAAAGTTAGCCCAGTCTCTAAAAGTTGTGATCACACTGATGTCAACAATTACAGACCAATATCAATCCAGCCAACCTTGTCTAAATTATCTTAAAAGTTAGTATACAAGTAACTTTACTCGTATGTATCTAAGCATAATATGTTCTTGCCAATATGGCTTCAGACCCAAAAAACGCATCAATGATGCACGGATTAGTATGAACTTGATACATGCTGCTCTTGATAATAATGAGTACCTTGTTGGGTTATTTCCTGACCTACGTAAGGTTTTGACACTGTTAACCACAATAACCTCGTTCTTAAACTACAATATTATAGAGTCGGATATCACTTCCTGCAATACCTTCAATCTTACCTTAGTGACAGGCTACAGTATGTTTCTGTGAATGAATTGAATTCTCCCACCCTACCCATTAACATTTGTGTTCCACATGTCAGTGTGTACTTGGCCCTCTCTTCTTTCTCATCTCCATTAATGACCTTCCAAATACCTCTGAACACCTGTAGCCAATTTTATTTGCCGATGACAAAACCTTCATTCTCTCCAGTACTCATCCTCTTATTCCGAAAGACAGTTAATACTGAACTGAATAAAGTCCATCTTTGGCTAACTGAATTGTGACGCTATTGTGATTTCTGTGTGTACTGAAGTCAGGGCGAAGTGGTAGAATAGCTTGTTAAAAGACCCAGAGTGCATGGGGGAATTGTGTAAAACCCTGGTTTGTGTCTCGGAGAGGATGCAGGATCCAAACTATAACAAACTTTGTTGTCAGACAACACACAACCCCGCTATTTAAGTCCCTTAACATGATACCTGGTTGATGGGGTTCTGGGAGTTCTTCTACTCCCCAAGCCCGGCCCGAGGCCAGGCTCGACTTGTGAGAGTTTGGTCCACCAGGCTGTTGCTTGGAGCGGCCCGCAGGCCCACATACCCACCACAGCCCGGTTGGTCCGGCACTCCTTGGAGGAATAAATCTAGTTTCCTCTTGAAAATGTCCACGGTTGTTCCGGCAATATTTCTTATGCTTGCTGGGAGGACGTTGAACAACCGCGGACCTCTGATGTTTATACAGTGTTCTCTGATTGTGCCTATGGCACCTCTGCTCTTCATTGGTTCTATTCTACATTTTCTTCCATGTCGTTCACTCCAGTACGTTGTTATTTTACTGTGTAGATTTGGTACTTGGCCCTCCAGTATCTTCCAGGTGTATATTATTTGATATCTCTCTCGTCTTCTTTCTAGTGAGTACATTTGGAGGGCTTTGAGACGATCCCAATAATTTAGGTGCTTTATTGCGTCTATGCGTGCCGTATATGTTCTCTGTATTCCCTCTATTTCAGCAATCTCTCCTGCTTTGAAGGGGGAAGTGAGTACTGAGCAGTACTCAAGACGGGACAACACAAGTGCCTTGAAGAGTACAACCATTGTGATGGGATCCCTGGATTTGAAAGTTCTCGTAATCCATCCTATCATTTTTCTGGCTGTCGCAATATTTGCTTGGTTATGCTCCTTAAACGTTAGGTCGTCAGACATTATTATTCCCAAATCCTTTACATGCTGTTTTCCTACTATGGGTACATTTGATTGTGTTTTGTACTCTGTATTATGTTTAAGGTCCTCATTTTTACCGTACCTGAGTACCTGGAATTTATCACTGTTAAACATCATGTTATTTTCTGATGCCCAGTCGAAAACTTTATTAATATCAGCTTGAAGTTTTTCAATGTCCTCAGCCGAGGTAATTTTCATACTGATTTTTGTGTCATCTGCAAAGGATGATACGAAGCTGTGACTTGTATTTTTGTCTATATCTGATATGAGAATATCAGATGCTAAACATACACTCACTCCACACATTCTCCTGTGCAATCTACATGTACAAAACCTTGTTCCTAAATGCTAATGTTGATCTGAAACTTTTTCACTATTTATTTAATAGAACCAATGAGCACCATACCGGAAATAAATATCGCTTATATATCCCCAGAGTAAGACTAAATCTGTGCAAACACTCCATGCAAATAAAAGGGGCCCAGTCTTTCGAATTTTCTCACTGATAAATTAAAAAAGTTTCCAACCCATACCTAGTTCAAAAGTAAAATAAAAAAAGAACCTTATTTCATCCTCATAGTTTCCTACCTTGTGCTTCAAACTCACTGTATCTTTTACAACCCCTAATTCCCTACTAATTCTTTATGTAAAAGGATTATTAATCAAAATACAGAGCAAAAACATTAATTAGTGGTTTTACTTTATTACTTTTTTTTGGTACAGGCAAACACTTGCTAAGAGAGGTTTTTATAGAAACTTAATAAAAAGATATTCTGACTTCATTAGTTATATTACCCTGACAGACATTTATAATTATTTATGCCTGACTGCCAATGTTTTTTTTTTTTAAATCCTGGAAAATCACAAATTTTCCTGAATTTTTGGGGTTTCTCCTCCCACCAAATCTGGGGGTTGATGAATCATCTTCTAGCTTCTGCATTCCAGATATTTCCAAGTCTTGTCATTATCCATTAAATTCACATCATTAAGATCCTGATTTATAGCAGATCCAATGCCATTAGAACCTAGAAAAAAGATAGAATATATAATAATAATAATAAATAGTCACTGCTTCCCAAAGCGGTGAAGTTTCTGTGGGAAGAAAACGTATTACTATGAATTTGTGTCTAACCGACTAAGTTGTGCGCGCGAGCATCGAGAGGGGTACTTAAAGCGCGCCCGCGGACTCGGCGACCTCTTGCTCGCCAGATACACTACGAAACGTGTAATAATTGCCGTGCTGGAGCCTACTTAAATACTAGACGCTGACATTCACTATTTCTCTTCGTTTCCCGCTGAGGAGGCGTCTGATTGTTCCAGGAGTTAGCACTTATTGTATCTGGCAGTACCATCATTAGGCTTCTAAGCTACCCTCCACTCAGTTGTGCTTGGGACTTCATTCAGGTCTACCCATTCCTGCCTTTCGCTACAGGTGTCGCATCCAGTTATCCCCACCCTTGCAGCCTAAGTTGCCAGCAGTACACTTAGGGTGTGGGTTCCCGGCGACTGTGCCTTTACCTTTCACGTTACCACTGCACGCCAGCTTCTGCCCACCATTACTGCTTTAATACTTCCAGATCCACGATAGAACGCGCACTAGGGAAACCATTGATGATCGAGGAACACGCGGTGGGGCCCGAAAGGCGGACCACTGCTCTCATGCCCACCGTGAGAGGTATCCTGGGAGGCGACCTACATGCTTCTAAGCTGCCACCTCCGCTCCACGTCCGTGGGGCTCACCACAGCGACAACGACCGACACGGGGTCGACCCTGGGGAGTCGGCCTCGGTGTGGACAGCGTTCACTTTCCCACACCCGCCCTGGGGCCAGCCTTCCAGGACTGGTCTCTGTGAGGGCGGGCTCCTGCGACGAAGATGTACACGGGATCGATCAGTCATTCGCCATGGTGAAAAGCACAGTTGACCAGACCACACACTAGAAGTTGAAGGGACGACGACGTTTCGGTCCGTCCTGGACCATTCTCAAGTCGATTGTGCATGGAGTACAAACCCGGCAGTATGTACTCCTCCCAGGGTCACGGTTGGTGCGCTCACCCACCTCTCTATGACACATGGCTCGTCAAGATGGCGCTCCGTCGGCTCACCATGAGAGCTGCGTCAGTTAGCAGCATCTGCCTAGTAGACCCGGAATGGTACCTTTTTCAGTCAGGGAAACCTGACTGTTTTTTAATGGCCTCTCCGGGCATACGGGCACGCTTACGGCCACGGTAGCGAGAAGTCATGTTACTACTTATAGCAGCCAGCATCCGCTCGCCCTTCGGGGGTGGAGGTTCCGCGCCGCTGGCCCTCACGGGATTGGGGGTGCTCCGACGGAACCCCCAAAGTGATAACCCAAGAGTACCAAGAATTGGAATTACCGTAAATTCAAATCATGCAACTTTCAATTACTAATTAGAGATGTCACTTTAACTGTAATTGATTTAATACATTATCATTATAACGGCTATCCATTAATATTATTTCTGTATAATAATTTATGGTTATTCACTAATCATTATTAGTCACCATAATTAATTATCCACTTTAATTATCTATTTATTAGTTATAATTAGCTATTATGCTTCTTCATTTAAGGATTATCAGTTATAATCATTTATTATGATTATTATTATTAATTAATCATTTGTATTTAATAATTAATAACTTATTATTATTATTTTTATAAAAATAAAATAAGTCCCCCACTCTGTGAGCATTTTCTTCCAACCGCAGAAATAATAATAATAATAATAATAATAATAATAATAATAATAATAATAATAATAATAATAATGGAAAAAATATATAATAAATTTATATTTAAAAATTAGAAAACTCCATGTTATAATTCGCTCACATCTATAACTAAAAATTTATCTGCTAGCATCAGGAAGAAGGGCTCCAATGTTGAAGCCGGTTGATCAACTATGAACCAGTACTTTTTGCTCTATAAACACTGGCCAATAATAAGGGCGGTGTTTTCTGCTATGCAAAGTATCTAGTATGGCAAACACACACTTTCCCAAGGGAGGAAGGTATTAAATGTTTGATATGCAGTACCTAGAACACCTGGCGTCATGACATAATATTGGACACAGTATTGTTTTCTAACAGGAAGATGAAGTGTAACAAATCTACTTTGTTTTCATGATAGAGTCACAGAGATATTACAAGAAAGAGGTTGTTGGATTTACTGTCTATCTAAACCTAAAAAAAGATTTTGACAGTCCCACACAACAGGCTGTTCTGGAAACTGGAACATGCTGGAGGGGTGACAGGGAGACTTCTGATATGAATGAAATGTTTTAACTGACTGATAGAGGAGGGCAGTAATCAGAGACAATGTAGGTGACTGGAGGAGTGTTACTAGTGGATTGCCACAACTTGTGGCAGTGTTACTTGGAGCGTTACAACTTTGAGTGTTACTAGTGGATTACCACAGGGGTTCAGTTTCTGCACCAGTAATGTTCATAGTCTACATAAATTATCTACCCGAAGAAATACTGAATTATCTGAACATGTTTGTGGATGATGCTAAGATACTGGTGAAGATAGGAGATGCAGACGATTCTAATGCCCTTCAAATCGATGTAGATAAAGTAAGTGTTTGGATCTTTAATTACCAAATGGAATTCAATGTGAATAAATGCCATGTCGTGGAATGCAGACAATGTGAAAATCAAAAAACGGAAACCACGTATGAAACTCAGTCAAATCATAACATAGAACGAAAAGGCAATGTAAAGGATTTGGGTGTACTCATGTCGGAAGACCTTACCTTCAAAGTGCACAATAAAGTAGCCGTCACAACTGCCGGAAAAATAACAGGTTGGATAACACGAACCTTTCACACTGGAGATGCTGTAACATACGTACGCTTATGTTACGCTGTTGGGTTGATTAGATACACAGTGTTTAGTGAGTTTCATATTTATTTAGTTGTACTGGATACAGCAGTGTCGTAGACGTTGAGACGAGGCCTAGAGCAGAGCAGAGAGCTGAGTGTGGCCGGAGTCGCGGAGCTCTATGTGGGAGAGCGTTGTAGCTGGATGAGGTCGTAGTCTGCTGCCTGCTCTGTGTCGAAGCTGTAGCGTCTTGGGTTGATTAGAACTGCCTACACCGAGTACTACATTCTTGACTGGAGATTGTACTGGTTTGCTATTCATTGATGATTGATTGATGAACATTAAGCCCCACAAAAGGTGGCACGGGGATGAATAGCCCGTAAGTGGTGGCCCTTTTGAGCCATTACCAGTATCAATAGATGGTACTGGAGATCTGTGGAGGTGCGACTGCACCCTGCGTGACGGGAGATGTCTCTCGTGAGGAGGAGAGCTAAAATGATGAAGATTATGCCACCTGTTACAAATGAATGTGTGTTCTATGGGGAGTCTAGTATAACATGGATGTATGGGAGTAGTTAGCATTAAGACTTATCAAATATGGGAGATCCAAAAGAGATACTACTCTCATCTTCTCTGACCCCAACCCACTCATGTTAAATAATGTTGTAAACAATGAATTAAAAAATAGTCCACTTGTGGATGTCAACCAACAAACTGACACTAAACATAGAAAAGACCTACTATATCTTATTTGGAAACAAATGCAATTCAGCTTCAGATAGATAATGTAAACATTAGCAATAAAAGTGATGGAAAGTTTTTTGGCCTGTACTTAGACAAGAGACTCAACGTCAGTACCTATATACAACACATAACTAAAAAGGTTTCTAAAACAGTTGTTACGACCCTGGGTTCCTCAATGGGAAACCAGAGGCCAAATTGAGCTAAATAAACTACCTTATAGTAGTGGGACGCATGGGGAGGTGCATATGTTTGTATCTTCCCTGCCAGACATAAGACGATTCTTGTTTCTCAAAGAGCATTTAAAGACTAAGCTTGGGGTTGATTATTAAGTACATAAATAGGCATCAACTATGTTTACAAATGATTAGAAAGTATTAAAGTAGATCTGAGTAAACTTGGATATAGGGCGCTTCTGTACGATTAGTTGGGTAATCTGCCGGCAGCGAGGCAGCTGAGGAAGGAGACTGGAAATGGTCTTCCTTCTCTGGGCTGGCCTTGTGGTGAAAAGAACCTCCTCCTCTCGCTTCTCTATTTCTGTATCTAGTTACCAAGATAAGTATACTGTATTGTGTCCTCATCGTCTGGCATAGGCGTGTTGTAATGTGCAGAGTATTATACTTTGTATGAACTAGGTGTTCCTATTGTTTATATTCCTAGTTATTCTGAGGGGGGGTCCCAGTGGAACCTCGTGGTCTCCCTACCCTAAGCTGACTCAGGCTTCAAGTTCGTCACTAGTAGTACTTTATCCTAACTTGTTCTCAGTGTAAACCTTGTATCCTGCTTATGTGGACCATGGCTTTTAACGTAAGATAGTGTGGTAAAGTAATTATAATTATTGTTATTGATGTGAATGTATATGGGGGGTTATTAAGGGTTTAATAAATAAGTAAGTTAGTTAAAGGAGTATCCATTCTTCCTGTGTAGGAGATCTATAACCAATTGCTAGACTGACATTATCTTGTAGTCAATTAATATTCACTGTTGTTATTTTTATTTGGGGGCCGGGCCTTACTGATCTCCACTGCTAGAGATACATCTTTATTGTAACTACTGCCTCTACATCGATTTAATACTAGATCCCCCTTAGAACACTCTCCTATTTATAACATATACTCTCTAAGATCAGATATTATGTACCCTACTCTGCTCTCCTCTCACTCTATTATGCATTTATCTAGCCCTATCTTACTTATGGTATCTGTGCTTGTGGTTCAACCTCTGCAAACTACCTCAAGCCCATCATCATCCAGCAAAAATCTGCTATTAGGACAATAACAAACTCTGCCTTCAGACAACATACAGCTCCCTTGTTCAAATCCCTAAACATGCTAAACTTAAATTCACTCCTTACATTCTCTTGTGTAAATTACATTTATAAAACCGTTTTTCTAAGTGCAATCCCGGTTCTGAAACTCTTCCTGGACAAATGTAATAGAACACATGCCCACCACACCAGACATAAATATATCTTTGATATCTCCAGAGTCAAACTGAATCTATGTAAACACACTTGTGCAAATAAAGGGACCTATTCTAGGTCCCTTCAATAGTAGTAGAAGGTCCCTAAAGGGACCTTCTTTTGTGTCTCGAGGTCGAATATGTCGTCCAACAGAATTTCCAACTCTACTTTCCGGACCATCTCACTCGGTCTGGACATAACGTGACGGTTTATGCCCAGATTTAGGATTCTGATGGACGACATATTCGACCTCGAGACACAAAAGAAGGTCACTACCAAAGATACCTTACAAGCAGAACTTATTGCAGAAGGAGGAAAGAATCGAGGCAATTACAGAAGCACCATACTGTCCCCCGAGCTTAAAGCGGCAGCTAAAAGCCTTCGTGAGAACAAGGAGATAGTTGTCAGGAGAGGTGACAAGTCGCCAATATATGTCATTCTTAAAAAAGACGAATATCTGGCGAAAATGAACCTCATACTCTCTGACCAAACTAAGTTCCAAAGGGTAACGAAGGACACTACAGCCGAATTGAAAGCAAAGGTCAACAAACTGATCGAAACTGTGAACGCCAAGAAATCCGGACTCCACCTGCCAACGATCATTGGGGAATATAAACCTGGATATGCATATGGAAATGTCAAGACACACAAGCCTGGAAACCCACTTCGGCCAATCATTAGCCAGATACCCACACCCACGTACAGACTGGCGAAGCGACTCAACGGCCTGCTGACTCCTTATGTTCCTAGCGCCTTCAGCCTGAAGTCTCCAAACGAATTTGTTGACTTACTGCGGGGCACACGGGCCACAGGGATAAGAGCCTCGTTGGACGTAGAATCGCTGTTTACCAACATACCTGTGGACGAGACAATCGGAATGATAGCCGACAGAGTGTATCGTGATCCAGCCTGTACTCCTCTTGACATACCCGAAAATATTCTAAGGAAACTACTCCAAGCTTGTACTAAAGAGGCACCCTTCTTGAGCCCGGATGGGCACATGTATAAGCAAGTAGATGGGGTCGCCATGGGTTCTCCCCTAGGTGTCTTGTTTGCAAACTTCTACATGGGTACCATCGAGCAAAAAGTCTTAGTCGACATGAACTTGAAACCGGCCATATACTGCAGGTATGTTGACGACATTTTTACACAGGTACCTGATGTCAGACATCTGCAGGAGCTGAAGGAGGCATTTGAGCAGAGTTCCATGCTGCGTTTCACTTACGAGATGGAAAAGGATGGGAAGCTGCCCTTTCTAGATGTAACAGTCATGAAAAAGAGCGGAGGTTTCCACACTGCAGTCTACACTAAGGAAACGAACATAGGAATGTGCCTAAATGCCAACAGCGACTGCCCAGACAGGTACAAGAGGAGTGTTGTTAACGCATATGTCGACCGTGCTCTAAGCCACAGCTCAGAATGGAAGCAAGTCGATGAAGAACTCTGTAGGGTAAGGCAGGTCCTAGTCAACAACGGCTTCTCCAATGGTTTCGTCGAAGACATCATAAGAAGGAAAGTGAAACGCCATGCAACCTCTGAAGAGACAACTAACACAACACCTAAACCCCCTATTAAACTATTTTACAGGAACTTCTTTTCCACAGCCCATAAAACAGAGGAAAGGGTCCTGAAAGATATTGTTAATAGAAACGTTATCCCTACAGACAAAAATCAGAGGATACAACTGACGATTTACTATAAAACCAGAAAAACGGCCAGCCTACTCATGAGAAACTCTCCAGACACAAAGCAGAACGCTTTAAAAGAGACCAACGTCGTCTATGCCTTCAAATGCCCACTTGGGGACTGTAAGCTCCAAAAAACCCAGTATATAGGCAAGACAACTATATCTCTTTCTAGGCGTTTAACGATGCATAAACCACAGGGCTCCATTAAGGAACATATAATGTCTTCCCACAACCAAACCATCGCCAGAGAAATCCTAGTAAACAACACAGAAATCATCGATAGATACAGCGATAGCAGGCGGCTTGACGTTTGCGAGGCACTACACATTAAGAAGTCAACACCAGCAATCAACAGCCAATTAATGCACAACTATATTCTACCCACCTCAAGACTCCGCTCCAATATAGAAGCATCAAGAAATATGGACCAATAGGCTTTCTACAATCACTTCCATTTCAATACCCATTGTTTCGTGTTCTGTCTTGTGTTGATGAAATTAATACCCTATTAATGCCACCTCACCCCTTCCACCTCACTCAAATGTAGACATAAACAAAATTGGAGATGTGTAAGTTCTATTCAGTTGTGTATTTGTAAACTAAAGTCTTTGAAAATGTAATAAGTTTTGCGAAACGCGCTCGTGTCGCGTCAGACTAGAAGTAAAAATGAATTTTGGAGAATTGATTTTTGAATTACCTCCAACAGTGAAAAGAAATGTACGAAAGATTGAGAAAATTCGTGTTAGAATTATTAATCTTACTTTTTCGGTCATATTTAATAATATATGTCTACAGGAAAGACTGCTACCAAAATATACTAATATATATATATATATATATATATATATATATATATATATATATATTAGTATATTTTGGTAGCAGTCTTTCCTGTAGACATATTTTATTAAATATGACCGAAAAAGTAAGATTAATAATTCTAACACGAATTTTCTCAATCTTTCGTACATTATGCTTCACTGTTGGAGGTAAATCAAAAATCACTTCTCCAAAATTCATTTTTATTTCTAGTCTAGTCTGACGCGACACGGGCGCGTTTCGTAAAACTTATTACATTTTCAAAGACTTCACAAATACACAACTGATTAGAACTTGCGTTTCCCTGATTTTATATCTACATTTGAGTGAGGTGGGAAGGGTGATGTGGCATTACATTTGAGTGAGGTGGGAAGGATGATGTGGCATTAGAGGATATTAATAGGGTATTAAAAGTATCAACACAAGACAGAACACGAAACAATGGATATTGAATAGAAGTGTTTGTAGAAAGCCTATTGGTCCATATTTCTTGATGCTTCTATATTGGAGCGGAGTCTTGAGGTGGGTAGAATATAGTTGTGCAATAATTGGCTGTTGATTGCTGGTGTTGACTTCTTGATGTGTAGTGCCTCGCAAACGTCAAGCCGCCTGCTATCGCTGTATCTATCGATGATTTCTGTGTTGTTTACTAGGATTTCTCTGGCGATGGTTTGGTTATGGGAAGAGATTATATGTTCCTTAATGGAGCCCTGTTGTTTATGCATCGTTAAACGCCTAGAAAGAGATGTTGTTGTCTTGCCTATATACTGGGTTTTTTGGAGCTTACAGTCCCCAAGTGGGCATTTGAAGGCATAGACGACGTTAGTCTCTTTTAAAGCGTTCTGTTTCGTGTCTGGAGAGTTTCTCATGAGTAGGCTGGCCGTTTTTCTGGTTTTATAGTAAATCATATAGGATACAACTGACGATTTACTATAAAACCAGAAAAACGGCCAGCCTACTCATGAGAAACTCTCCAGACACGAAACAGAACGCTTTAAAAGAGACTAACGTCGTCTATGCCTTCAAATGCCCACTTGGGGACTGTAAGCTCCAAAAAACCCAGTATATAGGCAAGACAACAACATCTCTTTCTAGGCGTTTAACGATGCATAAACAACAGGGCTCCATTAAGGAACATATAATCTCTTCCCATAACCAAACCATCGCCAGAGAAATCCTAGTAAACAACACAGAAATCATCGATAGATACAGCGATAGCAGGCGGCTTGACGTTTGCGAGGCACTACACATCAAGAAGTCAACACCAGCAATCAACAGCCAATTATTGCACAACTATATTCTACCCACCTCAAGACTCCGCTCCAATATAGAAGCATCAAGAAATATGGACCAATAGGCTTTCTACAAACACTTCTATTCAATATCCATTGTTTCGTGTTCTGTCTTGTGTTGATACTTTTAATACCCTATTAATATCCTCTAATGCCACATCATCCTTCCCACCTCACTCAAATGTAATGCCACATCACCCTTCCCACCTCACTCAAATGTAGATATAAAATCAGGGAAACGCAAGTTCTAATCAGTTGTGTATTTGTGAAGTCTTTGAAAATGTAATAAGTTTTACGAAACGCGCCCGTGTCGCGTCAGACTAGACTAGAAATAAAAATGAATTTTGGAGAAGTGATTTTTGATTTACCTCCAACAGTGAAGCATAATGTACGAAAGATTGAGAAAATTCGTGTTAGAATTATTAATCTTACTTTTTCGGTCATATTTAATAAAATATATATATATATATATATATATATATATATATATATATACAGGCGTTTATAGGCCTGTATATATCCATATAGGCCGACAAGTGCGTTCTGGTACTAGGTACAACATATATATATATATATATATATATATATATATATATATATATATATATATATATATATATATATATATATATATATATATATATATACATATATATATATATATATATATATATATATATATATATATATATATATATATATATATATATATATATATATATATATATATATATGTATATATATATATATATTGTGTGGTCAGGAGAGAGAGGTGGGGGTTACGCGTGTGCCAAATAGTGTTTTGTGTTTTTCTTTTTTGAAAGTTTTGCTGAACAAGTTACGTTGTCAGCGATAATTGGCGCAACATATCTATCATATTGTGAGTACATCACACGTTCAGTAAGTCAGATTAGAAGTGTGTGATTCATTCATTATTGTGCAGTGATATACGGGGGAATTATACCAGTGTTAGTGTCGCCCTGACCCCCGCCCCCACCCAACGCCCAGGCCGGGAAGTGCCTGCAGCTCTCCCCCTCCTTCCCCACCCCACCACGTTGCCTTCCCTCCCTCGAGGCCACTTGCCACCCGCCCATAGGGCCCGGGAGGCTCCCTTGTGTGTCAGCGCCACCCACTCACCCAATGTATACCCACATATTGTGTAGTGGGTGTATACCCACACTTCGTATAGAGGTGGTATATGTATTACCACTCATCTGAGTAGTAAGTGCCACGGCCAGCTGACTATCCCCCCAGCCTCCAACCGCCGCCCACCCTCCAGTCTCCAGCCGCCGTCCACCCTCCCGCCCAGCGCCCGCCCATGTCGCAGTTCTCAACAGACAGCCAGGCTTCTCCAAGCCAAGATGAGCCATCAAGCAGGGGTAAACAAGACAGATGTCAGACGTGTGACCGGGTATGCTATATCCGGTTGAGTGACGATAATGTGCGCCTTCATTACCACAACAGAGCCAGGTGTTTGGGTTCTGGGCGCCCTCCCAGGGAGAACACCAATGAACACCGCTGAACAACAGCCCACACCGCCCGTAAGGCAAAACACCTCCCAGACCTTCATTTTCACAGAAAATTTATTAGAAGCTATCAAAGCAACATCAGCCAGAACCTTGCAACACATCCTTAAAGCAGCCCACCCCCATGCAGCAGCCAAATTATCTGCCCTCCTGAGAAAGGTCAACGACTCTCCTGGAACGACCCAAGCATGGCACAACCTCCTACTGTTTGGCAACATATGTCTAGCCACCCCTGCAAGGAGAGACAAAACCTTAGGTGCCTCAGTCATCAAAGCTATAAATGATTTTCCCAGGGAGGACAACCAGGTGCGCCTTCCCACTCGAGCGAGAAACACCCACGGCAGGAAGAGCAACAGTGCCATGTCCGAGACATCAAAAATCAGAACATCAGTCACCAAGAAAATAGAAGAAGGAAACACTATTGGCGCAATAAGAGTCATCACCACTGAGGACTCAATTGCCGACAGAGATGCCGCAACAGCTCAAGCCCTAAGGGAGAAACACCCACCCAGGGCTCCGTGTGAGGACGACATTGTACATGTGGGGGCTACCGGAGCAGAACCTCTCTGGGTGGCTGAATCTGTGGTCCATAAAGCAGCCATGTCCTTCCCAACAGGATCAGCAGGTGGGTTCACAGGACTAAAACCCAACCACCTCAAGCAAATGCTCAACCCTGCACTGGGTGACATTGCAAAGAACCTCTTGGTGGAACTAACCAGATTCACCAACACATGTCTAGCTGGCAACATACCAGCGACCATAAGACCTATCTTTTTTGGAGCATCTCTCTGTGCTCTAAAGAAAAAGGATGGAGGGATCAGGCCAATAGCGGTGGGCAATTCTCTCTGGCGTCTCGTCGCAAAGGCAGCTGCAAGAACAGTTAGTGATGCAGCGGACAACATGCTGAAGCCAAAACAGCTCGGGTTCGGCATTCCACAAGGGTGTGAGTCGGCAGCCCATGCAGCTCGAGCCTTCATCGCCAACATCACAGGCCCTTATCAAGCTAGATTTAAAAAATGCCTTCAATTTGGTGCGGAGGGATGCTGTACTCCGTGCAGTTCATAGTCATTTCCCTTCCCTCTACCCTTTTGTACATTCATGCTACAGTATGGACCTTAAGCTACTTTTTGGCGAACATGAAATTGACTCGCGAGAAGGCGTCCAACAGGGTGACCCCCTTGCTCCTCTCCTTTTCTGCTTAGTCATCAAACAAGTCACAGAGGTCCTGTCCAGCGAGCTTAACATCTGGTTCTTGGATGATGGTACCCTAGCTGGTTCCCAAGACTCCCTCCTGGAGGACATCAGAAAAATCCAGGAGCAAGGTGCAGTTTCAGGCCTCACCTCGTACCCTTCTAAATGTGAAATAATATGTTCCAACCAGGGCATCGTAGAGAGAATAGAGGGTCTTCTGCCAAATATCCATAAAACTAAACCTGAAGACAGCACACTCCTAGGAGCTCCCCTGGGGTTGAAAGCCATCGATGAGGTCCTTGATAAGAAAATCGCCGACCTTAAGAGGATGGATGGGAGGATTGAGGATATTGATGCTCATGATGCACTCTACCTCATCACCAGATGTCTGTCCCTCCCCAGGTTAACCTACTTTCTGAGGTGTTCACCATCTTACAGCAGCCAAAAACTAAGTGAGTATGACCGGTTACTGAAATCAATGCTAGAAAAAGCCCTTAACCTCTCTCTTGATGACCTACAGTGGAAACAAGCCTTTCTTCCCGTAAGACTTGGGGGCCTCGGAGTTCGAACAGCAACGCAAATCGCTGTTCCAGCCTTTCTGTCCTCCTTATCAGCATCCGACGACCTTGTGAAGGAAATTCTACCTGCCCACTTACATCAGCTGGCAGGTGTACATGATCCCAATTTTACACGCTGTGCCACAGAGTGGGCCTCTTGTGCAGGCCCATCACCTCAACCACTATCCCCAAAAGCCCACAAGCAATCCAGCTGGGATGGCCCCATTGTAGACCAAGTTGCTGCAGAGTGCCTGGGTGCTGCAACAACACAACACGACATTGCTCGCCTCACAGCAGTAGCAGCCCCACATGCAGGGGATTTCCTGTTAGCAACCCCAATGTCGGCAACTGGCACGCGTCTCACACCACACGCCCTCCGAATTGCTGTGGCCCTTCGCCTTGCTGCCCCAATCCACACCAGATATAGGTGTATTTGCGGCGAGGTAGTGGCTGACAGGTAAGGCCACCATGGCCTACTCTGCCAAAGCACAGGGGGATGGCACTCGAGGCACAGTGAAGTTAACGACATCATCAAGAGGAGCCTCACCACAGCTGGATGCCCAGCTGAAAGAGAGGCCCGTTACCTAACGCCCCATAACTCTGATGCTCTTATTGGTCGCCCGGATGGTATCACAGTGAACTCCTGGAAGAATGGCAAGAAGTTGGTATGGGACTACACGTGCATATCAACCCTGGCTAACACCTACATTAACCTCAGTGTTACACAACCAGGTGGCGCTGCCACCCTCAGGGAAGCAGCCAAATCCCGTAAGTAAAGAGAACTGGATCACCACTACAATTTTGTCCCCATTGCTTCTGGGACACTCGGCGCCTTGGGTAAAAGTGCTACAAGTTTTTTTAAGGAACTGGGTTTTAGGCTCATTGAAACAACATGGGACCCTAGAGCTGCCAACTTTCTTTTCCAGTGCCTCAGCGTGGCGATACAGAGGGGAAATGCGCACTGCATCCAGGGTTCCTGCCCGCCATCTGAGGAGCTGGAGGAACTCGACAACCTATGATAACCATCTTTGTAACCTATATGTAACTCCTTTTTTGTAACAAGGTTCATATAAAGCAAATATATATGTGTACAAACAAAATAATGGGGGTGGTAGGAGAAGATAATATTAGTGTTCAGTGAGAGACCACAAGGTCTCCTCTGAATACTTTTTATTTTCTTCTCCTAGGCTATGGGTCCCCACATTGGCACCAGAGGTGGTACCCTCACACATTTATATATATATATATATATATATATATATATATATATATATATATATATATATATATATATATATATTTATATATATATATATATATATATAAATATATATATTATGCAAATCGGGCCTTGCATAGTAGCCCGAGTATTAGGTACAACATATATATATATATATATATATATATATATATATATATATATATATATATATATATATATATATATATTGGTGAATACTGGCAGCAGGTTTTCTTTCAAACATGTTTCATTGAATATAACCGCATATTCTGTATTTATTATTTTCTGGTTTAGGGCTTCTATCCCTCTAACTATTTTCTTAGCATCAGGGCTTAATTGAAATAGGAGTTCTCCAAAACTCATTTTCGTACTTTTAAGGTGAAGAAAAGAAGTGATTTACTTATAGAGTGTATTACACTTATTGGTATAATTTGCACGACGTTTCGAACCTCCATGGTTCATTCTCAAGTGAACAGATCTTACAATACTAGTTGATTTTATACCCGCATTAGGTCAGGTGATAATACAATGAAGGTGAAAACATGGGGGGATACATAAGGGATAAACATAGGGGCTGCAGAAGGCTTATTGGCCCATACGAGGCATCTCCTATCTAAACACAAAGATTAATCCAGTGTAATTGGCCTGTTATGTTGGACATTGTCTTCTGTGTTGGCATCGATATGTTCTTGTCTTGTCCTTACTCTCATGGTGGGTAGAGTAAATAGTTCCGTGATTTGGGTGTTCATGGTAGGTCGCTCTATTCTTATGTGAATTGCCTCAAGAATTTGTAATCTTCTTGAATCTTGGGTTTTGTCTATTATGCAAGTATTCTTGTTCAACATTTCTCTTGTTAGAGTAATGTCATGGGCTTGTCTCATGTGATTCCTAGGGGCACCAGATTGAAGATGGCATGTCAAACGCCTCGTCAGCTTGGTCGACGTCATACCTATGTACTTACATTGAAGGTTACATCCTTCGTGGGGGCAAGTGTACATGTATACAACGCATGACTGCTGTAGAGGGTTCTCCGTCGGCTTCGGGCTGTTTTTGATAAGGAGTTCGGAAGTCTTCTTGGTTTTGTAGAATATTATCAGGTTTATGTTTTGGTTAGGAGTAGTGCTTTTTACTCCTTTACGGATTATTTCTTTCATTATTCTTTCCTCTTTTATATGTTCACTGTGCATGGTTGATTTGTAATATAATTTTATTGGGGGTGTTGTGGTTTCTGTTCTAGGTTCTGAATTATACCAACGGTCCAAGTGTCTTTTTATAGCAGCGTTTATTTCCGCGTTGCTATACCAGCGTTGCTATATGCTATACGTTGCTATAGTAAGTTTAGTCTACAATCATCAGCAGATTTCCTAGAATTGATCAAATCTACCCAGCCCGATGGAATCATCGCTTCCCTGGACGTTGAATCCCTTTTTACCAACGTCCCAGTCGACACAACCATAGGAATGATACTGGACAGAGTATACAGAGACGAGAGCACCCCCAAATTAGACATACCTGAGCCACACTTGAAAAGTCTTCTCGAAGCATGTACAAAGGAAGCCCCTTTCATCAGTCCACAAGGAGACATGTATTTACAAATAGACGGAGTAGCAATGGGCTCCCCCTTAGGAGTTTTATTTGCTAATTTTTATATGGGAACCATCGAAGATAGGGTCTTCAGTAGCAGACAAAAACCAACTGTATACTGCCGTTATGTAGATGACATATTCGTAATAGTAAAAGACTCAGATGAACTAATTGACCTAAAAAGACACCTAGAGAGAGAGTCAGTACTCCGATTTACACATGAAAATAGTGAAAATAACAGTCTACCATTCTTGGATGTACTAATAACAAAAACAGGAACCTCTTTAAGCACCAACGTATATACCAAGCCCACCAACATAGGATTATGCCTGAACGGTAGAAGTGAGTGCCCCCAAAGATACAAAGCCAGTGTTCTCAATGCTTATATTCGTCGAGCGCTTACCCACTGCTCTGAATGGAGCAACGTGAGTAGAGAGTTTGAAAGAGTAACTCAGGTATTGGTGAACAACGGATATAGCAACGCGGAAATAAACGCTGCTATAAAAAGACACTTGGACCGTTGGTATAATTCAGAACCTAGAACAGAAACCACAACACCCCCAATAAAATTATATTACAAATCAACCATGCGCAGTGAACATATAAAAGAGGAAAGAATAATGAAAGAAATAATCCGTAAAGGAGTAAAAAGCACTACTCCTAACCAAAACATAAACCTGATAATATTCTACAAAACCAAGAAGACTTCCGAACTCCTTATCAAAAACAGCCCGAAGCCGAAAGAGAACCCTCTACAGCAGTCAAGCGTTGTATACATGTACACTTGCCCCCACGAAGGATGTAACCTTCAATGTAAGTACATAGGTATGACGTCGACCAAGCTGACGAGGCGTTTGACATGCCATCTTCAATCTGGTGCCCCTAGGAATCACATGAGACAAGCCCATGACATTACTCTAACAAGAGAAATGTTGAACAAGAATACTTGCATAATAGACAAAACCCAAGATTCAAGAAGATTACAAATTCTTGAGGCAATTCACATAAGAATAGAGCGACCTACCATCAACACCCAAATCACGGAACTATTTACTCTACCCACCATGAGAGTAAGGACAAGACAAGAACATATCGATGCCAACACAGAAGACAATGTCCAACATAACAGGCCAATTACACTGGATTAATCTTTGTGTTTAGATAGGAGATGCCTCGTATGGGCCAATAAGCCTTCTGCAGCCCCTATGTTTATCCCTTATGTATCCCCCCATGTTTTCACCTTCATTGTATTATCACCTGACCTAATGCGGGTATAAAATCAACTAGTATTGTAAGATCTGTTCACTTGAGAATGAACCATGGAGGTTCGAAACGTCGTGCAAATTATACAAATAAGTGTAATACACTCTATAAGTAAATCACTTCTTTTCTTCACCTTAAAAGTACGAAAATGAGTTTTGGAGAACTCCTATTTCAATTAAGCCCTGATGCTAAGAAAATAGTTAGAGGGATAGAAGCCCTAAACCAGAAAATAATAAATACAGAATATGCGGTCATATTCAATGAAACATATATATATATATATATATATATATATATATATATATATATATATATATATATATATATATATATATATATATATATATATATATATATATATATATATATATATATATATATATATATATATATATATATATATATATATATATATATATATATATATATATGATTTTTTAAAATTTTTAAGGAACTTAATATAAATTTGTTGTTCACTAATAGTACGATCAAATCGAATTTAATAAAAAACTCCCCTGATACAGCAGGTTGTGTATATTCGATTCCCTGCAATGATTGTGATTCTGTGTACCTTGGACAAACAGGAAAGTCCTTACAATTGTGGTTGTCACAACATGCTTATAGTATTAGAACTGCCCAAACGTCTAATGCATTGTATCTACATACGAGTTTATGCGATCACAATATTAACTGGAATGGGGCAAAAAGCATTACCAATTGTGAGGATTTCGTGGAACGGAATTTAATTAAGTCTGCTCTAATCAGTCAGTGTCCATTGTCCATTAACAGTCAGTAGTGAATGTTAATCTCTAAACATTCGAGTGCCAAGAACAACTCTCGTGCAGGCCCGCATTCAGTTTTCGACGTTCAAGCTTTTGCTATAGTAAATGTCTCTAAAAATGAGGCCGTATCTCGCCCTGACCAACTGTTTTTGGCTCAATTGTAATCCATCCAGCCGCAGTCAGCTGGGCAGGACCCAGTGCAGGTTTGGAAGGCTTTGGAAATTATGCACCGTAAGATTGTGAGTGTTCAAGTTTAGGGGGGGACTAAGTATTTTGCGCGAATGTGAAAGCCCTGGGGTTTATTTGTGTAAGTTAAAAATTGAGTTTTTGTTTGTGTATAAGAGTTTAGCAATGTGTTTAAGTAAGATTGTGCAACTGTTTTAAGTTTAGGGGGGACTAAGTATTTTGCGCGAATGTGAAAGCCCTGGGTTTATTTGTGTAAGTTAAAAATTGAGTTTTTGTTTGTGTATAAGAGTTTAGCAATGTGTTTAAGTAAGATTGTGCAACTGTTTTAAGTTTAGGGGGGACTAAGTATTTTGTGCGAATGTGAAAGCCCTGGGTTTATTTGTGTAAGTTAAAAATTGAGTTTTTGTTTGTGTATAAGAGTTTAGCAATGTGTTTTAAGTAAGATTGTGCAACAGTTTTAAGTTTAGGGGGGGACTAAGTACAGATAGCACCAGTCGTTGCGCTATATGAAGTTATTGGGCCCCCACCACAATAGCTGAAAACTATTATGATGTTAAAAAATGAAATTTAATACAAACAGATTCCTAGTACGTATTAAATTGCTTAAACCACTCAACTACTTTCTTTTATAGTATATTTACGAGTGTCAAATTGATGTTTGGAGTGTCAAACCCAACATAATATGGCTGAGGCCCCACTATTTAAACTTCTTTTCGTATGCTATGAAATATCACAGGTATTGTTAATGCTTGTAACGTTTATTACAAAAGATAGACATACATTTGATGCTATTTTTCATATTAAAATCTAATTTGAGGCCCGAAAAATATATCTATAAACAGGTTAGAACCATACAAATGCAAGTATGCCTTTTTCACCAGTATTCAACTGAATACCACAGAAAATGGAATCTTTACTTTAGCTACAGAAAACGGAGCAAAGCCAAGGGGGGATGACTGAAATAAACAGTTTCCAACCTGACTCTTCTCGCACATAAACATATCTTTCTTGACCTCATTTCAAATTATATAGAGTACTGAAAGCTCATTTTCCATAGCAAATATACTAAGGAACTCATTTTACGACTAGAACTCAAACTAGGACCCCTCATTCAGATTCAAAACACGAGAATTATTGACTGAACATTTCCCCACTATCAAGCACACAGGACTCTTTAAAGCTATCTTAACTTCTTTAAAACCCCAATATGACCCATCTCACATGCAGATCCTGTTCTATGACTCGCCCTTCATGTCAATGTACCCCACAGTATCATGCAAATTCAAGATAAGGCTTACTACACCTATATATCCAAACTTGGTCTTTGTAAGGAATCTTGACCCCCCCTTGTATGCTTGACCCCCACTGGGGTTATCCACCTCTGACCATTACAGAAAATGGAGCTGTGCCCAAGGACTCCCTATACTATTCAGTCATAGCCTCATTAAAGTACTCCAAAAACTTCTATATTCGCTTTCAACTGCGTTTCTTGGTTTGAATCTATTGAACATTCACCCTCTGATTCATTCAAAAGTAAGGGCCCCCAAATTGATACCGTAGTACTCTCGTAACACCCCCGGGACAAATCGTGCATTTTTGCTCATGCCATTAAAATACTCCAAAAACGTTTATATGCCTTTCACCAGTGTATTGTTTGGTTTCCAACTATTGAACATTCATCCTCGGTACCTCTCATAAGTAGAGACCCCCTCCTTGAGGCCCTAGACTCATCTTGAAAGCTCGAGACGAATCGTGCAAAAACAGGTTAGGATAGGGCACCAGTTCCTCAGGTACACCATGGGTGGTGGTCCCCCCGGGACCCCAGGGGGGACTACCAACCCACCCCCGCCAGCCAGCTAGGAGCGCGCTGACTGTGCCCTAACCTAACCACCTAAAACAAGAGGGATGGACGATCTGGCCCGACAGGGTCAAGTCGGCATGGAAGTGCCCAACCGTTTCTGAAATTTTTTTACCTCAATCTGTCTCCTTATTCACTACTAGTTTCCACCTGTGTCCCCTAGTGCGTGTGCCCCTTGTGTTAAATAGCCTGTCTTTATCAACCCTGTCGATTCCCTTGAGAATCTTGAATGTGGTGATCATGTCCCCCCTAACTCTTCTGTCTTCCAACGAAGTGAGGTTCAATTCCCGTAGTCTCTCCTCGTAGCTCATACCTCTCAGCTCGGGTACTAGTCTGGTGGCAAACCTTTGAACCTTTTCAAGTTTAGTCTTATGCTTGACTAGATATGGACTCCATGCTGGAGCCGCATACTCCAGGATTGGTCTGACATATGTGGTATATAATGTTCTGAAAGATTCCTTACACACGTTTCTAAAGGCCGTTCTTATGTTAGCCAACCTGGCATATGCTGCTGATTTTATCCTCTTGATATGAGCTTCAGGGGACAGGTCTGGCGTGATATCAACCCCCAGGTCTTTCTCTCTCTCTGACTCTTGAAGTATTTCATCTCCTAAGTGATACCTTGTATCTGGTCTCCTGCTTCCTACCCCTATCTTCATTACATTACATTTGCTTGGGTTAAACTCTAACATCCTTTTGTTCGACCATTCTTGCAGCTTGTCCAGGTCTTCTTGAAGCCTCAAGCTGTCCACCTCTGTCTTAATCCTTCTCATAATTTTGGCGTCGTCAGCAAACATTGAGAGGAATGAGTCTATACCCTCTGGGAGATCATTTACGTATGTATGTATGTATGTATGTATGTATGTATGTATGTATGTATGTATGTATGTATGTATGTATGTATGTATGTATGTATGTATGTATGTATGAATGTATGTATGGTTGTATGTATGTATGTATGTATGTATGTATGTATGTATGTATGTATGTATGTATGTATGTATGTATGTATGTATGTATGTATGTATGTATGTATGTACTTTGCTCTAAAAAACATTATCATTAACATATGTATGCATATATATATCTATGCAATATAGTCTAAAAATGAACATTGCAGAGTTAATTTTTCAACTTCCCCCGACAGAGAAGAAAAACATAAGAAATATTGAGAACATTCGTGTTAGAATCATTAAGCTCACCCTTTCTGTAATATTCCATATTATATATATATAATATATATATATATATATATATATATATATATATATATATATATATATATATATATATATATATATATATATATATATATATATATATATATATATATATATATATATATATGCGAACAAGCCTGAATGGTCCCCAGGACATATGCAACTGAAAACTCACACCCCAGAAGTGACTCGAACCCATACTCCCAGAAGCAACGCAACTGGTATGTACAAGACGCCTTAATCCACTTGACCATCACGACCGGACATAATGAGGTGATAGCCGAGGCTATATGAACCACCCCACCGCCGGCACTCGGATAGTTATCTTGGGCATAGCATTTTACCAAATCACCTCATTCTTTGGGGCACACGTGAGGAACACAAATGCGAACAAGCCTGAATGGTCCCCAGGACATATGCAACTGAAAACTCACACCCCAGAAGTGACTCGAACCCATACTCCCAGAAGCAAGGCAACTGGTATGTACAAGACGCCTTAATCCACTTGACCATCACGACCGGACATAATGAGGTTGCATATGTCCTGGGGACCATTCAGGCCATTACTGTAGACATATATTATTAAATATGACCGAAAAAGTATGATTAATAATTCTAACACGAATTTTCTCGATGTTTCTTACGTTTCTTTTCACTGTTGATGGTAATTCAAAGATCTATTCTCCAAAATTCATTTTTATTTCTAGTCTGACTTGAGAAATACACTTGAGCGCGTTTCGTAAAACTTATTACATTTTCAAAGACTTTAGTTTACAAACACACAACTGAAACTGAATAGAGCTTAGACATCTTTGATTTTTGAGGAATTTTTTGAGGTACAAGAGGAGTGTTGTTAACGCTTATGTCGACCGTGCCCTCAGCCACAGCTCAGAATGGAAGCAAGTCGACGAAGAACTCTGTAGGGTAAGGCAAGTCCAAGTCAACAACGGCTTCTCCAATGGTTTCGTGGAAGACATCATAAGAATGAAAGTGAAACGCCATGCAACCTCTGAAGAGACAACTAACACAACACCTATACCCCACTATTAGACTATTTTACAGGAACTTCTTTTCCACAGCCCATAAAACGGAGGAAAGGGTCCTGAAAGATATTGTCAGTAGAAACGTTATCGCTTCAGACAAAAATCAGAGGATACAACTGACGATTTACTACAAACCCAGAAAAACGGCCAGCCTACTCATGAGAAACTCTCCAGACACAAAACTGAACGCTTTAAAAGAGACCAACGTCGTCTATGCCTTCAAATGCCCTCTTGGGGACTGTAAGCCTCAAAAAACCCAGTATATAGGCAAGACAACAACATCTCTTTCCAGGCGTTTAACGATGCATAAGCAACAGGGCTCCATTAAGGAACATATAATCTCTCCCCACAAACAAACCATCACCAGAGAAATCTTAGCAAACAACACAGAAATCATCGATAGATACAGCGATAGCAGGCGGCTTGACGTCTGCGATGCACTACACATCAAGAAGTCAACACCAGCAATCAACAGCAAATTAATGCATAACTATATTCTACCCACTTCAAGACTCTGCTCCAATATAGAAGCATCAAGAAATATGGACCAATAGGCTTTCTACAATTACTTCCATTCAATACCCATTGTTTCGTGTTCTGTCTTGTGTTTGAATTTAATACCCATTCAAAACCCATTGTCGAAAGTTTGTTTTCACCTTATCCACCTCACCCAAATGTAGATATAAAATCGAAGATGTGTAAGCTCTATTCAGTTTCAGTTGTGTGTTTGTAAAATAAAGTCTTTGAAAATGTCACTTTTGGGGTGTGAGTTTTCAGTTGCATATTGTCCTGGGGACCATTCAGGCTTGTTCGCATTTGTGTTCCTCACGTGTGCCCCAAAGAATGAGGTGATTTGGTAAAATGCTATGCCCAAGATTACTATCCGAGTGCCGGCGGTGGGGTGGTTCAAATAGCCTCGGCTATCACCTCATTATGCCCGGTCGTGATGGTCAAGTGGATTAAGGCGTCTTGTACATACCAGTTGCGTTGCTCCTGGGAGTATGGGTTCGAGTCACTTCTGGGGTGTGAGTTTTCAGTTATATATATTGTGACGGTAACGCGTTGGTGTTCGGCTGTTTAAGGCTAGGGGTATGGCCTCGTCACATAGTTATAAAAAAAAATAGAAAAACTGGAACTTCGTCTGTGGTTAGGTAAGGAGAAGACACACAAAACACAAGTAAATTTTAACAATGAAATTTTAATTACGTTAAATAAATCAAAACATGGAAAAATGGACAAACAAATTCGTATAATAAAATCAATCAATCAAAATAATAAGAATAATTAAATGACACAATGAAAAGTTACGTTAAGACAAAATAACAAGAAGTGCAATACAAAAATAAAGGAAGGTGCTGGAATATTGGCTTTAAGCTACCACCTCTCTCAGTATACGCTAACGTCTAGCCGGGAGGAGTGGTAACTGCGGAAGCACAGAATATTCTGAGGTCTGAGGTCGTGGCGACCCCAGACATCAAGTAGTATGGGGGGGCGAGTGCAGTTGCAGCCAGACCGGCGACCAATCAGCGGAGCCGGTAGCGATCAACAGGTAGTTTGGCGGTTTGAGTCTGAACAGGTGTCTCTGGCTGCATACGTTTTGCTCGCTGGCAAACCTTGCTGGTGTTGTTGTCGTTGTTGGACATTTCTTCCCTAGTAGTTTTATATAATTTCAACGACGTAATTGTGGAGGGAAGAGCAGGCTCAATCTCTTGAAGGAGATTATCGTCACAACTCTCCCCCGAAGCCTGCGGTTCTGGAAGAAGTACGTCGTTATGTGGTGGAGTAATGGGTGGAGTTGCTTCTACTTCATAAACTCTGGAGAGATCATGGGCTAAGATGTTGTCAGACTCTTGGTATAGCATGTCTCCAGGTTGAATTTCTGCAGGTAGCAAGCCCATAGTAGAAGACGTTGAGATGAGAAGTGGGCGTGCTGCAGGAGGTGTAGGGTGGTGTGGTCCGTATTGATGGTGGACCGAGCACTTTTCAGGTGTGGAGTGAAGTGCTGAAGCTTCAGGATGAGGAAGAGTAGCTCCTTGCCAATTGTTCCGTCGTTCCTTGTAGCAGTAGTTGCTGACAGGTGTATTCTTCTCGCCTCGTTGCTGCATCACGACACCACCAACGTCGGTACCATTGGCGTCGACATGGAGGATGAAGGGCTTATCTGACGAGGTGAGAGTGGAATTAGAAGAGGTCAAAGGAGCACGATTATTATCCTGAAAGCATTTGGGAAGATCATTAAGGATTTTGGAATTAGAAAGCGCTGACTCCTTGTCAGTGCTTTCGGGAGGAGAAGCTGGGATGGTCTCACTGTGGATGTAGGGTTCTGTGAAGGTAAAACAATTAATTAGGACAGTGGGAGGAGTACCATTATATTGCTTCAGGAGGTTGACGTGGCACAGCTGGGTCTTCCGCCGCCTATCTGGAGTCTCTATTACGTAGTTGTTATTATTCCTGCACTCTTTGACGCAGTAGGGTCCTGAAAACCTGTTTTGTAAAGGTGAACCTGGGATAGGGAAATAGGCAAGGACGAAGTCTCCCGGCTTGAATTTTCTTACTTTGCTGGTCTGGTCGTAATGAGTCTTCATTCTCACTTGGGCTTTCAATAGATTATTATGGGCAAAACGGTGGACTCTCTCTAGAATGTGTTGAAGGTTTTGAAGAAACTGGGGCACATTCTGATGCTCACTGAAGGTGGCATCTCTGAGAGAGTCTTTGAAAGCCTTAAGGGGAGTACGGCACTTACGGCCGTAGAGCATCTCATAAGGAGATACTCCTAGGGACTCATTGGGGAGACTTCTGAAAATACACATTATAAGGTCAATCTGCTTATCCCAATCCTTCGAGGTTTCACTACAAAACTTTTTCAAGAGTGCTTTGATGGTCTGATGACTACGTTCAAGAGAACCCTGTGAAGCAGGATGATAGGGGCTGGACAATACCTGTTTGATGTTGAACTCCTCCAGTGTCCTTTTGAAGAGATCACTGGTGAAGTTGGTACCACAGTCACTTTGAATCTCCCTGGGAAATCCGTATTGAGTGAAGATCTTCAATAGATGTTTGATAACCGTAGCAGCCGTGATGTTCTTCACTGGAACTGCTATGGGAAATCTGGTGGTAGGACACAGGATGGTTAGGATGTAGGCGTTACCTGAACTGGTCCGAGGTAAAGGACCAACACAGTCTATTATGAGTCTATGGAAAGGTTCCGCAGGCACCTGTATGGGAATCAGTGGCGCTCTGGGAATGGAGATGTTCGGTTTGCCTGCCATCTGACATGTATGACACTGTTTTACGTACTGTTTGACGTTATTTACCATACCTGGCCAGTAGTAGTCTTGACGAATCCCATGGTAAGTCTTGTTGAAGCCGTAGTGGGAGAATGCTCCGTGGGCCAGGTGTAGAATAGTGGGCCGCAGGCTGGTGGGAATCACAAGTTGTTCGATGTTGGCCCAATCGTCCTCCTCCTTCAGTTTACTGGGTCTATATCTGCGGTAGAGTAAGTCGTTCTCTAGGAAGAACCCAGGAATACTGTCGGGTTGAGTCTCAGCCTGGAAAAACAATGGTGTTAAAGTAAGATCTTCCCTCTGCAACTTACGGAACTCCAACTTGGTCAGATGCGGGGGTAGTTTCTGAGGGTCTTGAGGGACAGCGGTAGCAGTGGAGTCAGCTGGCTGTGGACGTGCGGCTTGTGCACGGGTGGTCACGAGAACCGGAGGAGAAACTTCATCACTCTCTTGAACCTCTGCTGGAACATACTCTAGAATAGGATTTATTGGCACAGAGTTACACACCTGGGGTTTGTCCATGACGATGCAACCTGTCCTCTTAAAAAGAACGTCAACATTTGCCGTTTGACTCTACGGCTGTTTTTGGACGTTATTTTGTGTAAAACTACGTCTATTTTCGCTTCCATGGACTATCTCTTGTTATACAATGAAATACCACACTCTTATTATTCTATAACTCACTGACTATGCTCTGATATTTGTTCTTCAAGTAAAAATATATATATTTTTGCCTTAATTAGGCCATAATCCAGAAAATTCCAGCCTATCGATCTTTATATTTAGGAAAACATCTAATAAATTTGGAAATGAATTTTTCGTTCGCCGACAGTTGCCTGTTACTATTTAACCCTCTATGCTTTAATGTCGCTGGTCATTGTGACTTTCCCAGGATTTATATATGTTTTGTAGTAGCATTTAGTAAGACTACAGTAATTTAACTAATGGGAAACCTCTATAGTTGTCGTAAATTAATAATAATCATTTATCAAATAATAAATTAGCAAACATATGCAACATTTTATGTTACGACTTTTCGGGTAGGCCGTTCTGTTTGTTTACAACCCCAATGGTTCAAAATACACAATACTTTTAATATATAAGTGACTAAGTATGCTCTAATATATGGTCCTCAATGAAAATTATCGTTTATTTTTGTTAATTTGTCCATAATGAATAAGATTCCTTACTGTTGATCTTTATATTAAGAAAAACATCTAAACAAATTGGTATTGTGTTTTCGTTCAGATAAAGTTTCCAGATACTATTTCCTAGTTATCAATTAATGTAGGTGGTTATTTTAATTCGCGGCTACCAGGGGCTTTCTCCCATTATACAATATAAATGTACTCACTAACTATTCTCTGGTATCTGTTCTTCAAGTAAAATTACCTATTTTTTTGTTTAATTAGTCCATAATTCACAAAATTCCTTCAGGTCGATCTTTATATTTAGAAAAACATCTAATCAATTTGGAATTTAATTTTTCGTTCACCTACAGTTACCTGCTATTATTTCATTGTTATATTTTATGTCGCTGGTCATTACAATTTTCCAAGAATTTAAACAGCTAAACAGCAAGTAGCATCTTGTTAGAGTACAGGAATTTACCTATGGAGAACCTCGATAGCTGCCGAATATTATTAATGATTATATATGTAATTTAAAATAATGAATTATATACCATTTCTTATGTTACGTCTTTGGCGGGTAGGCCGTTCTGCGGGTTTACAACCGAATTGTTTAAAAATCACACTATTTTAAATGTATGAGTCACTAGTATGCTCTGATATATGTTCTGCAATGAAAATAAAGATTGTTTTGTTGTTAATTACTCCATAAATGTGTAATGTGTTAATTCAGTCTAAAATCTTTTTGCAACGTTTATATGCGATATACGTAGCTGGAAACTACCTAATATTTAAAAATAATAGTTACAACATTCTATTAATATATAATGTTGAAATAAATATCACACAAAGTCTGTATATCTGTTTTTAGATGTCTTATAAATTTTTTTTTAAAATAGTATTAATGATGTTTGTGAATCTTGAGTAAAAATTATGTTAATTATTATTAATCTAATTGTTATTATTTTAAGTAAAAGAATTGCAAGTATTCGCATAACCACGGGATCTCTGTTTGTGTATGAATGCACGGATTTGTTTTTGTTATGAGAGGGACGCCTTAGAAAGCATGGTGTAGGCCACCTGTGGCTCGCATCCGATCCCACGATTGTCGTCGCCCCTAAATCAACACAACAGGTATTTAGTATTTACGATTATAATAAGTAATATTTCTTTTATAATAATATTGCAGCAGGTGGTGTAGTGGTAGGACACTCGCCTGGCGTTCCGCGAGCGCTATGTCATGGGTTCGTATCCTGGCCGGGGAGGATTTACTGGGCGCAAATCCTAAACTGTAGCCTCTGTTTAACGCAACAGTAAAATGTGTACTTGGATGAAAAAACGATTCTTCGCGGCGGGGATCGTATTCCAGGGACCTGCCCGAAACGCTACTCGTACTAGTGGCTGTACAAGAATGTAACAACTCTTGTATATATCTCAGGTTAGGGGCTAGGCATTTACACTCTTAGGTCAGCAAACTAGCTAGAAGGTTAGACTATTAGACTCCACTGGTCAATCGGGGCCCTGCATGACTCAGCTTATCCTAACCTAGCCCAGCTTAAACCATCTTAGCATAGTTCATTCTAGCTGTGCATAGTGCTTGCACAGCCTTGCTTATCCTAGTTTACCTCTTCCTAGCCTACCGTAGCCAAGCCTAT